>NC_050174.1:19730510-19793010 GCF_008315115.2 Sander lucioperca
CAAGCCTGAACACCTCTGATTGTTTGCCTTAGCTAATGTTGTGTACCCCATGACCCTGTGTCCTCAACACACACACACACACACACACACACACACACACACACACACACACTCACCAGAGTCTGCATGCTGTGTTAGCCTGAGATAAACAAGCTATTGTGCTATTTTCTTTCAGCACCCTCTGTGTGTGTGTGTGTGTGTGTGTGTGTGTGTGTATGTGTGTGTGTTTGTGTGTGTGTGTGTGTGTGTGTTTGCGTGTGTGTGTGTGTGTGTGTGTGTGTGTGTGTGTGTGGGTTGAGAGAGAGATGGGGAAACAGGAGCAGCTAAAGTGCATCAGCTATCCATCACGCAGTGACAACAAACACACACACTCACCCAACACTACAAAATGACAATGGGACAAACTATATTTAATGAGCGAACATGTTAGACATTAAATCAATCAGTAATTGGGTAATAATAACTATCTCAGTCAAACGGCTGTTGACCAAGAACCTCAGCAAGCAGCACCGAGGCCGCGCACACACACACACACACACACACACACACACACACACAATGAGAGAGATTAGTTTGAAGCCTGGGCGAGGCTGAGGCAGAACCAGCAAGTAGTATTTACCTTGACTGACTCTAAAACACTGAGACTATACACCCCCACTACTATGTTTTAATTTTAAACCGGCGTTTTAAAACAAAAACAATCTCTGTCCTCATGAGTATTTTAGGACCGTCTCAGAACTAATCTCTGTCCATACTAACATAAAACTGCACAACAGCTGCTAGCATTGACATGACAGGTCAGAAACAGCTTTAATACATTATCCATGTTGAATTAACCACCGGTAGTCAAGGCTGATGTCGTTGGTTTTCTTCCGGAAAAGGGTGATGTGATAGGAATGTGACGAATCAGGGAAGAACACCTTGTGACTGAGAAGATCCAATCAGGAGGTGAGTGTGGTTGTCTGCGCCGTTGTTTTCAAAGGTCTCCGTTTCTGCTCGTCCAGACTACAATGCAACCAAGGATTTTTTAAAAACGAGAACAGGGTCAGCAGCGTCTCCAAACGGCTCCGTTTTAGGAGCTCCGAAATGCAAGAGTGCTCTGGACGCCGAAATAAATGAAGCAAAAGACATGCGTTTTAAATAGGTTCCTCTTACGTGTGATGAAACAGGTAGCAACATGACGAGTAAAAAAGCAAGGCTATAGCTCTTTGGAAATACATCCATATTGGGCAATTCTGCACCTTACAATTTACGTCTAATGCCAAAGTTCAGTGTCAATGAATGATAGTCTCGCTTTGCCAGACCTTCCTCCACAGCACTGCAAAAGGAGGGTCTGGCTAGTCCACACAGCATTCCGGGATGGGAGAAAAATGTGCTCTGGTTTATTGGCATTTCCTTAAACCACTCACAATCGACATGGGTGGGGCTAAGCACCAGGCAGAGCCACGGTGCCTCTGCAAAATAGCCTCGGGAAGGAACTTGTTTTGGTGGAACATGTGTACGTTCAAAAGTTTGCAACAGAAAACTCACATTGGACAGATAGTCTAGCTAGCTGTCTGGATTTACCCTGCAGAGATCTGAGGAGCAGTCAACCATAGTCCTCAGAAATCCACCAGAGTTTAAAATTACACAAAGAAAGTGGAAGGTAACGGGACATCCGGCCGAAAAGAGTGACATCCGGCCGAAAAGAGTGAAATCCGGCGGAATTTCCGGCAGCAACAGAGCAATCTGCACGGAAGTGGGATGTCGTGGATATAGACTAGTGAAGGAAACTGAAAGAAAGGCAGTGAAGGTTGGGGTTTTGGATGGGCATGATGTCTGACTTGGTGTTGAAGAAAGTGAAACATGGACATTGAATGTAAAAAAAACTTGTTGGAAATAATCCAGGGTTTCGCAGAATTGTCCAATACTAATTATCTTGACTGGGGGCAGGGTCTGTAGATCAGTAGATGGATTTAGTTCATGAATTCACGCTGAGATCACATCTCTAAAACATGTGGTTGGTCTTTGTTTGCTTTCAGAGTCTGGCTGGAACCAAACAAATATGACATGAAAAGGGGGTCTTGGTCCAGCTTTTGGTCCGTACCAGAGTTCCATTTAAAGCACCCTAAATTTGACCTGCACACACAATGTGCTGAACAAGATTCATCTATTATTTGTCTATTAACTAGTGTTGAGGAAAATAAATCGATCAATATATTTGGTGGGACCTTAATATGTAGTCTTAAGTCAAATAGTTCCATTAAAATGTCATTAAAAATTAAACATTCCCAAGGAAGGCCAATCTTTTAGCATTGTTAATAATGATTTCTTGTTATGATGAGTTGATGTTATTGCTTTGAGGGATCAATATCCATGTAAAAAACACCACAGGCAGATCACGCCTGTGTTTAGTGCTGTCCACCTGTGATTGGTTCACTCAAGTTGCATTTAGTGCCACTGTGTGTCTCCGGTCTGTTCTGTTTCCTGGAGGCCAGACAGTGAGGTCATGACCACAAGTTACCATCGATCAGCAACAGTTTGACCACACATACACCTCCAAGACTCGCCTGGGGAAACACACGCCATTATAAGACCTCAGGTTGCCAGGTGAGAAGACTTTATCCTTCTTTTATGGCTCCAGTGCAGCCATGATTGAGATCTTTCCTTGTGCCCATTACATTATTGTTGTTGGGTGAGTTGTAGGGCTGCCAGGTTTGGAGCTGTTCCCCTTTTATGGCTCCCATTGACACATGAGTGAGGCCTTTTGTCATCTTCGTATGTATCCTTATCATTGCCAGTTCAGTTTTAAGGTCGCCAGTTTACAGTGCCCCCCCATCCCCAGTTTGTGACTCACCACTGAGCTCCTCCTTTTGTCTTCTTATCCTGTCAGCTCCAGCCTTAAACTTCCCAGTTTGGACCAACCTCCCCATTTGTCGCCACTTACTGCACGACTTTCCATTTGTCTCCCTGTAGCTGCTGGGTCATTGGTTAATTGCCAGGTTTGCAGTGGTCTATCCTCTTTTTTATGGCTCCCTGTGACTAGTGACTGAGCTCTGTCCTAGTTTGTTTCTCTCCTTACAGTTTTTTTACTGACATTGGTGACATTTACATCACTGTTTCTTAAAGTATGCTCCAGAAACATTAGCAGGGCCACGGCCATTGATCCAGGTCCAACATGTGTCAGCACCGTATGAGGCTGATATAACCTCTTACACGTCTGTCAGGGGCAATTCCAGAATTTGTGGGGTGGAACAGGAGGGGCATTTTATCAGAATACAGCATAGAAAATCTTCTAAGAAATATAGGAAACATTGGATAGGATAGAACAACACAATGCAATTCTGCTAAATAAAACATCAAATTCATTATTTCACTTGTTTTAATTTTAAACAAATTGTATATCCAAATACAATACACAATGGGAAGGCAGCCAAGTGACAGTACTGTGATCCAATGGAAATCACAATTGTCAGATTGACAGCACTCTAGCCCAATGGATTGGCGGGGGGGGGCATTCATATTTCAGGGGGGGCTGGTGCCACCCCGTGCCCCCATTCTAGCCCCGCCCCTGCACGTCTGTCCGTTTGTTGTTAACATAAACTGAATTTAAAAAAGGTGAGAGGTACACCGGCAACCGTTGTGTTCGGTAAGCTCTCTGTAAAAAAGCAAGCCCTCATTTCAGCATCTGCAGCTACTATTGACCAGTCAGTAAAGCTAAGCAATGCCTCAAAAACACAGCTGGATGTATAAAATTACAAGTTTAATATGGAATGGCAAGGCAGCAGAATTGCCGATTAGGGAATATAGGCAATTTATTTGTGTAAGCATTTCTATTAAGTCATACTCTCACACCTTTACTATATGTTTAAATATCAAATTAATAGTTAGATTTTTGGGGGCATTTTAGGCCTTTATTTGTATAGGACAGCTTAAACTTGAAAGGGGAGAGAGAGAGGGGGGAATGACATGCAGCAAAGGGATGCAGGTCGGAGTCGAACCCGTGGCCGCTGCGTCGAGGAGTAAACCTCTATACATGGGCGCCCGGTCTACCAGGTGAGCTAACCAGGCGCCCCAAATTAATAGTTTTAATTAGAAGTTTATGCAATCTTTTTAGATATAACCTTAATATATGGTATTTTACCAATCCAATATCATCACTGAGTGGAGTCTGCACTCTGCAAATGGCAGTGTAGAGCCTGTAGTAGCCTGGGCTAGCTAGCCAGGTGGCTGATCAAGTTTTCAAATGTAAACATAAGAGTAAGCGCTGAGGAAATGGTGAAGATGGTTATCAGCTATGACCTATGGCTATACAATCCCGACTACGTGGAGTAGCAAGCCCATCTCTGCGTCCATCTCCATCTCCACATCAGAGGGACAAGAGCTCGACAAGAACAGGACACGAATCCCGGTCTCCTGGGTGAAAGTCCTGTGTTTGACCCATCCACCACCCCAACCAACCTCCTTACGCGGCATTTCGGTCTTTCATACTACTCGCTACCGTTGTCGCTCTTAATACTAGGTCATCAGCTGGTGCTCTGCCCAGTGCGTTCCATACAGATGCTGAAGGGTGATTTTTGCGTCGTATCTGACGCTGAGAGCCACTGCCCAAGCATCCGTATTTTACGAGTTAGGTAGTGAGAACGGGTTGGTCCTGTTAGCCATTGTCGGGCGTCGGACAGTGAGCTGTGTAGCCTCTGTGCCTCCATCGGTTTCCAGAAGGATGTTGGGAGCTGAGGTGTTTTTTCGCCAAGACTTGGCTAGATCCTGGAGTGCCAGCCGGTGACTCTTTTTCTGTTTGCTGATCTGACGGCGACATTCTGCTTTATGATGAATCATGCACAAGATGAAGAACTGATGGGATAGAATGTCACTGGAATTGTACCTCCTACAATTTCACATGAGAAATAAAATTGATTGATTGATGAATAATAGTTTAATTAACTGGGAAATATCCCCCCCAACACTGCCTGTAACCGATAGACCTGTAATGTGTCCCATAGTATAACATGTTGCATAACCCAAGGACCCCTAATAACACTTTATAACAGTCCGGCTGAAATGTCAGCTTGTTTTGCTATGACGACTTTCGGCCAAAGAAAGGTCAATAGTTTCAGTCCGCAAATGAATGTCGGGAGGTACAAAATGGACAGATGAAACTGTAAAAATGAGATTGCCTTGACCTCAAAGTCAGAGGCAGACAGAGAGAGAGGGCAGAAGGTTAAAGGTGGTCAAACATCCGCCCCATCATTCATCTTTCAGCTATTTTTCTTGTTGCTGTTCCTTCACCTTCCTGTTGTCCTTACATTCTGTCCTTTATCTGTTATGCACACTCTGTCTGTGTGTGTCCCAAGAAAAAAGTATGCAAGCACTGAGTAATACTGGGAATCATCAGGTCTAGATGCTTTAGCTGGCTGTCGAAACTAGAGATGGTCCGATACCGATACCAGTATCGGTATCGGCTCTGATACTGCCTAAAATGCTGGTATCGGTATCGGGAAGTGCTGGAGATTATGCACCAATCTGATACCACGTAATAAAGCCCTAAAGAAAATCTACGTTAAAGTAGTTTATTTATGTTCTTTTTCCGTTATAATGTTATAAAGTTCTGGCATTCATTGTTTTAGTTTTGTTCATGTTTCACAAAGAGTTTAACCTGAGCCAGACAGACAACAAAGATAGAAATAATATCACATCCATACAGGGATAGTAGTATACAGTTGTTAAAACATAATAAAATATATGACACACTGGTATCGGATCAGTACTCGGTATCGGCCGATACACAAGTTCAGATATCGGAATCGGTATCGGGAAGCAAAAAATGGTATTGGGCCATCTCTAGTCGAAACACAGAAGTTGGGTTCATATTTCAAAAGCATTTTGTTTTTGTTTTTTGTCATTCTAAAAAAGCCAAAAAAGAAGGATATGGTAGACTTAACTATAGGCCTATAGACACCAAAAGGGCAAACTCTGCCACTCAAACCAAAAAAAGACCAAATTTGAACCTTTATTCTATATCAAGAGTTCCCAACATGTGACGCAGGCTTTTCTCAGCCCTGTCCTGACAGTATCACCACCACTGTGTGTGTGTGTGTGTGTCTGTGTGTGTGTGTGTGTGTGTGTGTGTGTGCGTGTGTACAGAGATAGCCTAGCTCCTCTGAATCAGGTTTCGTTGACCTTTGTGGACCTTTACTGGGGTCACAGTGAGGTTGGGCCAAGAGATTCTTGACATTTCTCTCTTCAACACCTGACCCAGCACATAGAGAAAATGTGTGTGTGTGTGTGTGTGTGTGTGTGTGTGTGTGTGTGTGTGTGTGTGTGTGTGTGTGTGTGTGTGTGTGTGTGTGTGTGTGTGTGTGTGTGTGTGTGTGTGTGTGTGTGTGTGTGTGTGTGTGCATTATTGGCCCTCACCATGTTACAGTGTGCTGACAGCAGGGACAGTTTCCTATGTATAACTCCACAGAGCTAACATCATGACAGGATGACAAATACACTGCAGGATATATCCTGGGGGAGATACGGCAGGCAAAAACATATTTTTATGCACTGGTCAATTTTGAGATTTTGAGCAATTTGTCCTCCATAACATGTCTTCTTTCGGACTTAAAAAATATACATATATATATATATATATATATATATATATATATATATATTATATCCAAAATACACATTTAGATCTTTATTTTAGTACACTTTGTCTATTTGCGTCTGTAGATTTCTCCTAAATTCTTCAAAACAAAAGTTGGCGTTTCTAAATCAACGTGCTGCTCCGTGATCGCTGTCTGCACCCTGTCATCACATATACCGTTAGAAAGCTCTCTCTCAATGTTGTCAGATCCAAATATGGTCATTTCCTTTTTAAAGTACAATGGGGGATTTAACTCTAAATGTGCAATCTCATTGGCTGATGCCAATTTCTGACAACATGGTTTCGTCACGTGACGTGCGTAAATATATAGGTGTCACATATATACTACACTGTACTGACTGCGATACAACACACTATATTACAAAACAATTACATTACACAACAGTTACAGTTTTTCTATAATATCATTACTATACAATACTAAACAAATCGTTAATTTTGGGATCAGGCAGGCAGGCAGATTCATATTTAGCTGTCAGTGGAGCTGCTGTCCCCTCTCCTAGGAGAACTTCCAGCTTTCCAGAACTTTTCTTTCTTTTTTGGTTATTTTTCCAAGATGCAAATCTCTTAGTGAAGATACATTTTCACAGTGGATGAGGAAGTGCATCTCTGTCTGACCAAGTTGGTGGTCACTGAGCCTGTATTTAGTCAGGATCCGTCTCTTCTTCGTATCTCTGATAGTGTGCAGATACTCCGTCAAATAACAATTTAGTCTACTTTGTTTGCTTTCTCCAATGTTCTAAATATTGATCTTTTGAATGATTCATCATTTGTTTTTTATTGTGTCGTGTTGTTATGAACCAGTGCTGATGGGAGCCTGGTCAGTTAGCTTCACCATTGGCTGACTGAGGGGACTGCACTCAAAATGCAAATGAGTGCCTCAATTCTGTTATTTAAGTGTGGTGTCCAAAAACAGTCTTTGTGGGGAAAAGTAAGCTTGAGGCAGCAGCAAGTATGGCCATCTCCACCTTCAATGAAGGTGCCTCTGCCATGCTTTCTGTTTGCACAGTTGTGACGGCCAATTCAATGAGAGAAACTGATCTCAGGATCTTGAAAGCTGAGGCCGTCACAGCTGCCAGTGCAAAATATATGCGCAAGAGTCTGAGCACAGCTAAAAAGGTGAAAAGGTATCAGCAGGAACTGGATGAGGGGCCTATATATGAAGCAGGCATGGGAAATTAGGCTGTAGACGGTATCTTGAGGCCAGGGTGGCTGTTCTAAATGGGACCATTTGTGTGTGTACACTGTTTTTTACTGGGGTTCTGTTCAGTTGAAGGCCATAAATGCTATGTGTGTTGTTTGTTATGAGTTTTGATGTGTTTTAGGTGGTTTGTATTGTTGGTGCTAATTATTTGATAAGATATTGTGTCTGTAAATAGTTGTTTCCACTAAAAAAGTATGAATTTTTACAATACAAATCTTTAAAGGCTGTTTTCTCAAAATGGGTTTTTTCTCATACTCTGAGCGAGAAATCTCCACTTTAGCAGCACTTACATACACCAAACTTTCCAGTTGTATTCCTATGTAAATTCTTAAGGTTTTTACAGAGGGGTCTGATTTATACAACATTTTATACCTAAAAACGGGGCGAAAATGGATTTTTTATGGCTGTTGACAGTATTTTCTGATTAATTGAGTGATAACAAGAGATATCCAAAATCCCCTCTGTAAAACATAGCGCGTATTTAATGAGATGATACCTTCTTTGCATATTTAAACATAAACATTCTAAACACTTGTAATACTTTTTCACTATTCACCTGGGATGTCTCTTAATTCAGACAAAAACACTGAGACCTTTATGGTAATTAATTATAAATAAACAAAAAGTTGTCAGTGTTCACACCAAAAAACCTGGTCATAAATTCAAAAAGAACAAACAGTAAATGAAATCTATTAAATAAAATAAATTATTAATTGCAACTGTTGAGACAATTATACTCTTTATTATTATAAATACAAAATAAATAAAATAATCCCAACTAAAAACATTTTGGTGATTTGAGTAGAAGATGTTAACATCTGTTTATGTTCTAACTTGTGTCCTGTTTACATGGTAATTATTTTTTCAATGGATTTCATCAGATCAGAGAGAAGACCAAAATTCTACCTTTTTAAAATTGTTGTGAGCGTTATATAATTATATAAATGTAATGTTAATGTGAGCGTTGTGCACAAACAGGATCGCTATTGTGGAAACTTTTTGTCAACCATGGCATTAGGGTAGGCACTCTATATATATATATATATATATATATATATATATATAGACAAATACACACACACACACACACACAGGGACAAACTACAGCTGAGCTGTAGGCCTGCAGTGTGTGTGTGTGTGTGTGTGTGTGTGTGTGTGTGTGTGTGTGTGTGTGTGTGCGCGTGTGCACGCAGGGGTCAGAGTGTTAGAGGTTGCAGGGAGGACAGGCTGAAGTGACGCCGCATCTTGTCTGCAGCACGGCATGGTTGGAAATATGAGAACAGAGGAGAGAGAGAAAGAGGTCAGCTTGTCATCACCATCATGTGGGTTATCTGAGATTGGAAGGGTGGGGGGGGGGGTGTCGTTGAAGGATGTGGCCGTGTCAGATGAGTGATGAGTGAGAGGAGAGAAGTAGAGAGAGTAAATATATCAATATTTTAGTGAATTACTATTTATTCTCAAGACGATTTTGGAATATTTATGACATACAGTATTTTGTCTTTTTTCGTCTTTGTCTCAGGATACACTGATTTGGGGTTTTTGTTTGTAACTTTAAAGGATAGATTCATATTTATTTCAAGTGGATCTTATGTAACAACAAAGATTAGAAGAAATAAATTAAGTATAGCTGGGCACTGTAGTTTTCAAGTGCATTTGTCGGCGACTATTTTAGTGGCGGATTAACACTACTGTGTACTGTGAGACAACACTACTGTGTGTTCATTAGAGACAGTGGTTTTAAAAACTTTAGTCTGTCAATCAATGTGCTCCAGTCCAACCAGTTCTCACGTTCCAACCTTTCAAATACTGACGCTTGGTCAACGGCTCTCAGCGTCAGATACAGATGCAAAAATCCCCCTTTAGCGTCTGTATGGAATGCACCATAAGATGACATAGTATTAACAGCGTCAACGGTAGTGAGTTGTTTGAAAGACCGAAAATCCTCATAAAGAAGAAGGTCGCCCCCCGACCTTCTTCTTCTTCACCCCCCCGGTGGATGGGTCAAACAACATAGGACTTTCACCCAGGAGACCGGGGTTCATGTCCCGTTCTTGTCCCACATGTCACTGAAAAGCACATTTTGTAACCCCACCCACAATCTTTATTGTACCTAACCCTAACTGTCCCATTCTTGTGCCGCATGTCAGTTGAACATACGTCCTGACCCAGAGCGTGAAAAAGTGACGCCAAGAGTTCCGACCAAGCGCGTCGAAAAATAACGCCAAATGGACATTCAGTAAGAAATGCCAAAGGCACCTGACCAAGCGTTGCTTTAGTGACTTGCTGGGAGTGAGAATGTGTTGTCCAGTCCCTTTCTTTCCCTTGTGCCATTTTGTGTCTCTTATCTAAGTTTGTAAATCCTCTTCTAAACATGAAAGGGTGACAATTGCCTGATTACACCGGCGTTATGTTGCTTTCTTTACCGCTAGTGCTTTCTAGGTTGTGACATAGATATTCTTTCTCCAAACTTAATTTGTTAGTCACGTAATTATTGCTCTAAGATTCCCAAAATGAAAGGGAAATGATTTTAGGGTAATAATTTCAGGACTGTTTGGGAATTTCTATATTACAGTTACAGGTAAATTACATTACGTTTTATGTATGTATCCATATTAGTTGTTTTTTGATTCGGATTCTTTCTTAGGGAATCATAGCTGGTTGGTTTAATTCATTGAGTCATGTTTCAGCTCATAGAGTCAGACATGAAGGTTTATTAGCAGAACAACACAGACAAATATGAGCCAACATCAGCCTGCTGCTTTTCACAGTGATCCATTCAGTGCTGCGTGCTGGATGCCAGAGGAAACATTAGCTTTCTGTGGCGGCGCAGCATTCGTCCACCTCGTTAAAGACAAGCAGCTCGGGCGGCGGGACACGAACCTCACGCAGGAGTTCCAATTTGCCCGGAGGCAGGTGAGCCCCGCGGTGCAGGTGAGCCCCACAGTGCAGCTCGTCCACAGGGCTCTGTGGCCTCGGCTTCATTCATCACTGGGCTGACACATTCCTGCTGTCTGCCCGAGGCTCACATTCACACGCACACACAAACAGCAGGCTGTTGTACTCCCACACAGTGCCATGCGGTCAAACTGACAACCCTGCTCACCCCATACACAGAGTCCATTCTGTTTGTTAGCCGGAGGTGAACAACACTGGGATTCATGTCAGTTGTTTTTCAGGAGATAAATGGTTCAACGGTTATGAAACATACAGATTCTAAAGATGCCAAAACTGAAAATTTAGCTGAATGATAAATTAAACCTCATAATGTGACACAAACACTGCCAGGGCCAAAGGCTTAATTCCTTGTGCCTATAGCTGTTGTATCCGTGTTAACCAAATTGTTTGAAGACTACAGTAGCAACAATGTTGGGAAAAACAATCCAATGCTGCCTGATTTTTGCAGTTCAAGCTAGCTAACAAAGAAGCAGAGGGGTGTCCACTTGGTTCCCAGTAACTGAGTCTAATTGGGTCCTACCTGAGTGGATGTGAGAGCACTCTGGCAGTGGATCATAATCATCATGAATGTAATGAATTTATATAGCGTGTTTCAAGTCTTAATGACTACTAAAAGCACTTTTACAGAGTACAGCAGGGGTGTCAAACTCATTTTAGTTCATGGGCCACCTATCCTTAATTTGATCTCAAGTGGGCCAGACCAGTAAACCACTCCAGAAAGATCAGAAACTTTATCTGCCACAGAGTTTCTTGTTTTCTTACAGACATGGGCGAGAGATGTAATATTCAGAGAAAAAACTCAGAATTTCTAAGATTAAAGTCGTAAATTTGGAATTGTAATTAATTACTTCTCTGCAATTTTCACACTTTGCAAAGTCATCCAGTGGGCCTGATTGGACCTTTAGGTGGGCAAGTTCTGGCCCACGGCCATATGTTTGACCCCCTGGAGTGCAGGAACCATTCACACACATTCTTACACTGGTAGTCTATATCCACGATGTTCCACTTCCGGGATTGCTCCGTTGCCGACAGAAATTCCGCCATATTTCATTCATTTTTGCCGAATATCCGTTGCCTTGGGCTTCCTTTGTGTTGGCATTTTAAACTCTGGTCAATTTAGGAGGACTACTGTATGGTTAACCTTTTCTCAGATCTCTGCAGGGTAAACCCAGACAGCTAGCTAGACTATCTGTCCAATCTGAGTTTTCTGTTGCACGACTAAAACAACCTTTGAACGTACACGTTCCACCAAAACAAGTTCCTTCCCGAGGCTATTTTGTAGCGGCACCGTTGCTCCGCTCAGCGTAGACATCGGACTGCAGGGCCCGGGATCGGACAACCAACCTTCTGATTGGTAGGTGACGACTCTACCACCTGAACCACATCCACCCCTCACAGTTGAAACATTCATTTTTTGAGCAGATGGAGAGTTTGAAGTGTGAATGCAGTAGGAAGATATTGCTGCTCTTTTTGACTATGGTTGTTTGTTATCTGGTGTCTGCATTTTGGATAAGTCTGATCATCCTCATGTTTTCGGGTCCTTTTCGGATTGGCTAAACCACCAACGTGAATAATTGAGACCACACTCTATAATTGACAAATAACCAACAATTCCCCCAAGAGCAACTGCATCACCCTCCTCATTCTTCATGTGAAAATCATATATCATATACCTCTATTTTCTTACCACCAGAATGCTTCATCTACATTTTAGCGGAGGGATGCTCCCACATGCATGAGTTTTGCATAAGAGCTGGAACCTTCACCGGCAATTTCCACTGGATGCGGAACGTCTGCGGAACGTCTCCGGAACATCGACGGAGTCATTAGGTTTCCAATAAAGTCAATGTGTGTATTTCCACTGACTGCAGAACGGCTGCATCCCTACTCCGTCCCAGTTCCGTCAGTCTGCGGACTGACGGAGCAGATACGTAGAGCTTCTTTTTTTGACGGACGACGGAGAGCTCCGCAGCAATTCAGCACAATTCAGATTTTGCGGGACAGGAAGTCGAGCACAGAAACAAAATAAAACATCTGGTTACTTTTCAAAATAAAATACACCGTGCTCACGGCAGGTCATATCTCCCTGCACTACACCTTGAAAACACAGCACAGAGTTGTTTCCCCTCTACTCCTCTGGATGGAAACAAACTGTTGTTGGTTTTATGGTTCTGTTTATAGAAACTACATCCCGTTATATCGCATGAACATACGTGAATTCGCGAGATTTCGTGGGCGGCTGGCCGCAGCCGTTAAGCAACAAATCCGGACCTGGTGGGTATTGACGGACGGCGGAGCACGCAGCCGTTCCGCAGCGGAGCCGGTCCGCAGACGTTCTGCATCCTGTGGAAATCCACGGCCATGATCCAACTTTACAGGTCTGGTTTTAGTGTTTGATTGTGCTCACAGACGCCAGCAAAGAAGCCTGAACTACTTGTTATACCTGAAAGTGTCAGTAATGTCCAACACCTTTTATTTTTTTAGCATTTGGTTGTCTTGTTCCTGTCATATTTGATCCTTTACTGTTTGCAGTGAACAGTAGGATGCATCCACTGTACTCCACATGAAACTGGAAGTGTAAAGTCTGACAGTGTTGTGGCATATACAACTATTCAAAATAGGAGAAAGTACCTAAGCTAAACAATCTACCTTTTTATAGATTAAAAAAAAAAAAAACACCTAAATGATCTGCTCCATTCTGGTTTAGCAGTTTGGCGTTGATAAACATATTCCATTTCGCTGACCAATGAGCAACGAGGAAACAGAGTGTTACTTCCTGGTTTCAAGTTATTGGCTTGTACACAAAGAGAAAGGCAGATGCTTTGGCACATGTTCTACCAGCAGCATGTGGAAATAGTGGTTGTGTGTGTGTGTGTGTGTGTGTGTGTGTGTGTGTGTGTGTGTGTGTGTGTGTGTGTGTGAGAGAGAGTGAGCAGTGTGGAAGACGGATGAGTGTGTGAATTCATCTGACTTCCTGTGTACCAGTCAGCTGGAAGCTTTTGACTTGATTAAAGCCTTTGTCTGTGTGTGTGTGTGTGTGTGTGTGTGTGTGTGTGTGTGTGTGTGTGTGTGTGTGTGTGTGTGTGCGTGCATGTGTGTGTATGTGTGTGTGTATGTGTGTGTGTGTGTACAGTAAGTGTGTCTGAGTTACGAACCAGATGCTGCTTGCTGTGAGAGACAAGACTGTCTGGCACAAAGAGATGAACACCACCTGGACGAGACAGAGAGAGACGGGGTTTCACAAATAATTTTTACACAACCACGACATCCTAAAATGCAAAAAACAAAGAGAGTGAAGAGAGAAGTTCATGTCTATCAGGAAAGACCAGGTGGATACAGGAAGTAGGTTGACTTTGAAGGCAAAGCCGTGTACACCAGGAAGTGTGCCGGGATTTGAAGCAAATTGAACATAGCCGCCAAGCAGCAGTGGAACTGCAACTCCCGGCCCATCACATGATGCCCTCTGGCCCAAAAATACTTTTTCCCATAGACTTAGATGGCAAAAGTCTGTAAATCAATGGATACATTATTTTCTAGCGTCACAACCCCCACGGAATAACTTGATTCCCTGTCAGAATTTGACCCTCTCGGTGCTAAAACATTTGGAAAGTTTAAAGATTGTTTTATCCTGATTCACGTTAGCGGAGCGCTAAATAGGAAGTAGCCAGCTCAGCCAGCGGAAGTCTCCAGTGCATCTGCTCTATGGGCCCCATACTGTGAAAGCAGCACCGATGATCCGGCTAATTTTAAATGCGGTTTTGGCTCCATTATGGCTTTATGTGCCACTGAGCACCGCTCATAGGAATTAACGGTGCTCCGCCTCGAACGCTGTATCCAGTTTGTATAGCATGGCGGACACCTGGCACAATAACAGCCATCTTGCAGATTCATCGCTTGTTATTTGAAATGGGTCTGGTAAAGTTTGGTCTCAATTTTTGTCAGACTATACAGTATAATACACACTTTATACAATCTAAATTTTGAAATCTAAAAATGGAACTTAGAATGGTGTGTAGGCCAGTGTACTGTATTATTTAATGTAATATTTCAGCACTTTTCATACATACAAATGTAGCACAAAGTGCTTCATACAATATCCCCACACACACACACACACACACACACACACACACACACACACACAGATATTCACACTTGACACATAATACAATATCCCTCCCCCAGTTCTATTTGCCCACCCACAACTAAATCGACAAAAAATGAATTCATTAAAAACAAACTGAGGAAACGCCGTCATAAGTGAGGAAACACCAGAGGCAAGAAACTTAAAACCAAAAGGTAAAATAAATATATGAATAAATAAATAAAATCTCTAAACAGTGGCTAATAAGTACATTAACTGTAGATTGTTAAAAACAATCAATAAAATACAAATAAATAAATAAGTAGAATAAAAACAACCAATAAATTCAATTATAGAACCAACTAAAACAATCAGACTACATACACATAAATAATTAAATAAAGTAGTTTAATTAAAATAGATACATAAAATGGATAAATATGTTGTTTAATGAACGGCCTGACTACAAAACAAGATTTTAAGTTTGCCTTTAACAAATATTAACACTCTCTGAGTCCCTCAGGTCTTTAGGCAGGCTGTTCCAGAGACATGGAGCATATTAATAGAAGGATGCCTAACCGTGAGTTTTCGTTCGGACCTTTGGGACTATTAAAGACCACTGTCAGAAGACCTGAGGGTTCGAGAGGGTTCATAAGATAAAAGCAAATCTGATTAATATCTAGGTGTAAGAACATTAAGAGCTTAATAAAGCAATAAAAGGACCTTAAAAAAATGGTAATTTTGAAATTAATATTTTACGCCATGGGAGAGTGAGACTCATGCGGTGACTAGTACATTCTAGCATCTTGTTGACCGGTGAAAGAGCAGTGTGCATCAAGATATCTAGAAACAGTGGAGGGATTTAGCCATGGTCTACATGTTTGAGCCTCGAGCCGGGTTCAGCCAGGAGGCAGCGGGATGGCCATCGTTGTCTCGCAACGGCCGTCTCAGGGGTCCGAGCGGCTGTGTCGGAGGGGCTCCGTGGAAGGCCAGCCCGCTTACAGAGCTCTGCAACTACAGTTTCAGGGTCCTGTCTTAACCAGGTGTCAGTCAGACCCTCAGTCAGACTGATAAGGATGCTGTTGTGCACTAAAAAAGCAGACATATCAGAATGGTAAGTGTAGTTAGCATCTTTTATTTGTTCATGTTTTTTAGCTTGTTACCCTGTAATTGGCAGTGGCTGACTAATACGATGACGGTGTGTTTTCCCTCCCTGTACTGACAGTCTGCTCTGCTCTGAAGGTTTCAGATTTCTTTGCCGGTGTTGTGTCGAAATTGTTGCCCCGTCAAATAGTGTTGCCCATATCAAACGCTTTAGTGACGTATCTATCTACCTAATCAAGCTTGCCCGGGATACGTTTGGATCTAAAATTTCAGGGAAGTGCACAGACATCTTCAGTAGAGGAATGTGAAAACACCTCTATAGTGACAAACTGTGCAAATAAAAGTCAGTATTAAAAGTCAGTATAGTCAAGGTCTGACATTTTAGGGGACATAAACCCATAAACCCATTTTTTAGTGTTGGGGGACTTTAAAATGTTTGTACTTTTGAAGACAGTATGAGATTAGGTACACATAGATCCTGAGTGCAAAACTCTGTAAACTAAATGTATTTATTACGAGAGAAAAAGGACACTGAAGGAAGTGCACCTCACTTCTGGGAAACCAGCTCTTTTCCCATTGGCCTGCAGACCTGGCGTCCCCAGATAGTTGGACTCTCTGGGGCTTGCCAGATCACAAAGCAGCCTACAGCAGAGATCAATCAAGGAAAAACACGCAAAAACACATTGTATTCACATAGAAGTTAGTAAGCTGAAAAATATATTTTCAAGCTTCACACTGCTAATATTTAATGTCATTACCTGATGTTTTTAGTCTGAAGTTCCACCTTTCAAATGGAAACAGGTTTTGGGGAAATACAACTAAATGGTAGCAGTGGGTATACTTCAGGGGGCCTGGGAGATTAGGTCATTTACAACAAAACACTGTGTGTGTGTGTGTGTGTGTGTGTGTGTGTGTGTGAGAAGAAGAGGAGGAGTCTCTCTGTCCCTCAGGTCTATTGCTGTGCTGTCTCATCAATAACCTTCATATTGACAGGTGAAGGGACACACACACACAGGCAGGGACACCCCCACGGTGTAAAGACTGTGTGTGTGTATGTGTGTGTGTGTGTGTGTGCGTGTGTGTGTTTCTAAAGCGGTGATGTGAATGAGGTTTTTCGGGTTTAGGACAAACATCTCAGTGTCTTCAGCTCTGTCAGTGAGCAGGTGGTGAGTCCAGTCTCATCTGCCTTCCCCTCTGTCATACAAACATACACACACACACAGAGACAAACACACACACACACACACACACACACAAACACCAGGACAGCAGTTCTCTTGGAAAGGACAGATGTGTGTAGTCAAGAAAGAGTACACCGATGGAAAAGACAGTCAGTGTCTTTCATTTGCTCCCTATGTGTGTGTGTGTGTGTGTGTGTGTGTGTGTGTGTGTGTGTGTGTGTGTGTGAGTGTGTGTGTGTGTGTGTGTGTGTGCATGCATGCGTGCATGTGTGCGTGCGTTTGTGTGTGTGTGTGTGTGACAGTTTTATAAGAGTGAATGAAGAAACAGAGAGAATTACTATGGAAACTGACTTTTATAGATAGTTTTACGTGTGTGTGTGTGTGTGTGTGTGTGTGTGTGTATGTGTGTGTGTGTGAGTGTGTGTGTGTTATGTGTGTTATGTGTGTGTTGCTGCGGATAATTAAATGCCAATAGGGGAGAGAATCTCATTTGCAGTGAAGGTCTTTATAGCAGAGTTCCCATGTCAATCACACACACACACACACACACACACACACACACAGGTTAACGAGGAAATTAAGGGAGAACAGAGAGGAGCAAATCAGGAGGAAGGAGTGGTGTAGATGGAAAAAGAAAAGAAGATTCAATGTGCAGATCGAGGGAGAGAGGATGTTTACGAGGAAGACTTGTAGGTCATAGACGAAGAAAAGAGAGGAGGAAGTCAGTAAGGAGCAAGAGGTGAAGATAGAGGAGAATATAGGGAATGTAAGACAAATAGTACAAAGAGGAGTTTATGGAAGTGGTGAAGAAAGAGGAGGAAGAGTTGAGTGTAGGATAGGAAAGGACAGGTGAAAGGACAGGTGAGAGAGGAGGAAGAGGAGATGATTTGATTGATTGATTGACATGAGTCAATCAATCAATCAATCAAACTTTATTTACAGAGCACTTTAAAACAATAAACGTTAACCAAAGTGCTGTAGAGAAGAATGAGTAAAATACATAAAGTACATAACTCACACAGGCATAAAATACAAATAAGACAAATTAAGAGACATGAAACATGAGAAGACAGCCATACAATAAAGCAATAAGAAGCAAGAGGACAGGGAGAGGATGTTAAACATCAAGAGGAGAAAGAGGAGGAGTGGAAAATGAAGGAAGAGGAAGTCGGCGAGGTAAGAGAAGGAGGTATAAAGGGAGCAGAAAGAGGTAGCAGCAGCCAGTCCTGATGAATAATCTGAAGTGACACTTCATGCTGACAGCCTGTGACTCTACTTTCACACTGTGTATGATACAGGACACAGAACACACATTCAACCAATGACAACCACTAAAAGACCGCTGACTGCTGACCATTTGTACCAGTCACAGGTCCCAGGTTGTCAGTGATCTTGGAAGATGTTAGACCTGATCCGAATCTGACCCGTGGAAAATCTACTTAAACCCAACATCCATAAATACATTTTCTAAAAAGAGATTCAATCCCTGAGCACAGTCAAACCCCATCTGAATTTGTAACCTTTATTTATACAGGTAATCTCATTGAGACACAGGGTCTCATTGTCAAGAGAGACCTGTTTCGGACAGTACACAACATCAGTTACACACAGTCAGACAGACAGGTTTCAGTATATACAAGATTTAGCAAAAAGCATATACAATATGTAAACAAAAGTGCCAAGTAGACTTAGAACACAAGAACAATATTCCAAAGATGTTTTTATTTACAGTGCCCTTCAAATGAGTTTAAAATCCCCTAGCAGGATCAAGCTGGACAGCTTTAGATCCTGCCGCAGTGTATTCCAGGTTGAGGGGGCAGAAAAAGAGAAAGAGCCTTTTTACAGTAAGCTCTGTACAAACTGATGGAACTTTGAATAGACCCCAAGATAGCTGATAGATGACGCACTATTTTCTCGTTAACAAATGTTTTTAATTGTCTTAACTGCTCTTTAATGTTTTATGTAAAACACTTTGAATTGCCTTGTTGCTGAACTGTGCTATACAAATAAAGCTGCCTTCTTCCAAAACCTCACTGTTTTGCTATGTTCTGTACATATATTATCCAACTGTACATTCGTTGATGTTTGATACTTTACATACCTCACATTTGCAATCAGTACTGTCTACATTTTAGTATATTCACTGCAATACTTACGCCTGCACTTTCTGTATACATATAGATATATACATATATATCACTACATTCCTGCACTCTGGTTAGATGCTAACTGCATTTCATTAGCTCTGTACTTAAACTCTGCTTCATGACAATAAAAAATGTAATCTGAATCTTGAATCTGAATCTTCTTGCTATTAACAAATAGTGATGTTCTGTGAATGAAATGTATTTCTCATAATATTTCCTTCTGTGATTATGACATGCTACGTGATCAGAGCTGATACTCTATGTATGTATCCATTTGGATCCACTATGGTAAACAAACCAGAGCATTGTTGTTTTTTCCCTATCCCAGAAGCAGTGAAGCTAGATCATACTTAGTCTATATTGACGGCATTTCCAGGATTGTTCAGGTGCCGCCAGAAATTCCGCCGGATGTCCCTCATTTCTATAGCTCTGAGTAGTGACAACTTCATGAGCTTCTTTAATGATAAAATTATAAAAATTAGAGATAAAATTCATCACCTCTTGCCCTCAACTTTTAATGGTTCACCTTTAAATGCAGGACCGCTAGAAAGAACGACAAGACCTGACATACAGTATACTTAGACTGCTTTTATCCTATAGACCTTCAACAATTAATGTTAAAGGTCTCTTCAGCTAAGTCATCTACCAGTCTCTTAGACCCCAGCCCAACGAGGCTACTTAAAGAAGCGTTACCCGTGGTTAACACTTCATTACTAGCTATGATCAATATGTCTTTATTAACAGGTTATGTACCACAGTCTTTTAAAGCTGCAATAAACCTCTTCTGAAAAAAACCCACCCTCGATCCTGAGGTCTTAGCCAACTATAGACCTATATCTAATCTTCCCTTTCTCTCCAAGATCCTTGATAGCAATAGTTTATTTGAGGACTTTCAGTCAGGATTTAGAATGCATTATAGCACAGAGACGGCACTGGTGAAAATTACTAATGACCTTCTAACTGCTTCAGACAAAGGACTTGTCTCCATACTTGTCTTACTAGATCTTAGTGCTGCATTCAACACTATTGACCATACCATCCTGTTACAGAGATTTGAACATTTGGTTGGCATTAAAGGAATCAATTTGTTGATGTTAACGATGAATCCTCCAGGCACACTAAAGTTAGCCATGGCGTTCCACAAGGCTCAGTGCTTGGACCAATTCTATTCACCTTATATATGCTTCCTCTAGGCAATATTATTAGGAACCACTCAATTAACTTTCACTGTTATGCGGATGACACCCAATTATACCTATCAATCAAGCCAGACAAAACCAGTCAGTTAGCTAAACTTCAAGCATGCATTAAAGATATAAAATCATGGATGACCTACAATTTTCTGATGTTAAACTCAGACAAAACCGAGGTTATTGTGCTGGGGCCAAAACACCTCCGAACCTCATTATCTAAAGATAGAGCTACTCTGGATGGCATTCCTCTGGCCTCCAGCACTACTGTCAGAAATCTAGGAGTTATTTTTGATCAGAATATATCCTTTAACGCCCACTCAAAACAAACCTCAAGAACAGCTTTTTTCACCTTCGTAACATTGCCAAAATTAGGAACATCCTGTCTCAAAACGATGCTGAAAAACTAGTCCATGCATTTGTTACTTGCAGGCTGGACTATTGTAATTCCTTACTATCAGGTTGCTCAAATAAGTCCCTTAAGACTCTCCAGCTGATCCAGAATGCTGCAGCGCGTGTTCTGACAAGAACTAAGAAAAGAGATCATATTTCTCCTGTACTGGCTTCCTGTAAAATCCAGGATTGAATTTAAAATCCTTCTCCTGACCTACAAAGCTCTAAATGGTCAAGCACCATCATATCTTGAAAAGCTCATAGTACCTTATTGTCCCACTAGAGCACTGCGCTCCCAGAATGCAGAGTTACTTGTGGTTCCTAGAGTAGAATGGGAGCGAGCCTAAAAGTTAAAAGTTAAAACTCTCCTCTTTGATAAAGCTTATAGTTAGGGAGTGAGGAGTTGCGGTGTTCGCCTAGACCGGCGGGTGAGCCACAGACATATAGCTACAGACATGGCACCCCTTCTCTTCTCTGCTTCTCTTCATAGTCATCAGATTAATCTACCAACCCCTATAGAACTGGCTCAGGTTTGCCTTGCACCAGCTCTTAATTATGCTGTTATAGTTTTAGACTGCCGGGGGACTTCCTTTGAGACACTGAGCTCCTCTCTCCTCTCTCTTTCCATCTGTGTGCATCCATGTCCCAGAAATGCTTGTTACTAACTTATCTCTGGGGGGCTTATTCCCCGGAGTCCTTATGTTTTGTCGCCCAGCAATCTTCCTTGGATTAGGGTGGCACCTAAATCATGGTTGCAACTGTTGCCGTGGTCCTGCTCCACACCCTGCTATGTCCTGCTACATCATGCTACACTCTGCAATGCCCTGCTACGCCCTGCTACGTCCTTCTATGCCCTGCAATTCCCTGCTGCGCCCTGCTATGCCCTGAGTGCCCTGCTGCGCCCTGCTACACCCTGTAACGCCCTGCAGTGCCCTACTATGCCATGAACTACTACAACTACTATTTCTAGTCATAGTTCCATAATCTTTATTGTGACTATTATTGCCACTGTTCATCACTCTCCCAACTGGCACCATCAGACACCTCCTACCAAGAGCCTGGGTCTGTCCATAAAAGGAAGCTTTCCTCACCACCCAAGGTTTCTCCCTAAAAAGGAGTTTTTCCTCGCCACTTTCGCACTAAATGCTTGCTCTTGGGGAATTACTGGAATTGTTGGGTCTTTGAGTGTGGTCTACCTACTCTATCTGTAAAGTGTCTTGAGGTTTATGATTTGATACTATAAATACAATTGAATTGAAATGAATTGAATTTTGGCTGGATGTCCTTCACCTTCTGCTTTCTTTGTGTTGGCATTTTAAACTCTGGTGAATTTATGAGTACCATGGTTAACTGCTCCTCAGATCTCTGCAGAGTAAATCTAGACAGCTAGCTAGACTGTCCAATCTGAGTTTTCTGTGCACGACTATAACAAACTTTGAACGTTCCTTCCCGAGGCTATTTTGCAGTGGCACCGTTGCTCCATCTGGCGTCTAGCGCCGCCCAAGACGATTGTGATTGGTTTAAAGAAATTCCAATAAACCAGAGCAGCGCTGTGGAGGAAGGTCTGACAATGTGAGACTACTGGGGGACTGACTGTAACGGAGTATAGCAACACTTTCTCCTGTGAAAAATCACTAATGTAGCTCAGCGTAAATTCTGTCAGGTAGACTTCTAATACATTGTCTCTATTCTCTTTAACTGATCAGCTGGGCAGTGGGTGTTTCGGTTCTGTATACCAATTAGAATCGGGCACGTATGTTCTATCCAATCACAGCATGACTACCTTGTTTTAAATATCTTCTCTCTCCCGTTTCTGTCAGTTGTATTTTCAGACGAGAGTGCGAGTGCGACTAGTAGTTGTTGGCTTATGGCATTAGTGTTTTTCTATGTTGCGTCTGGTTCGTGGGTGTGTGTCATTTCAGGTTAAGAGCACATTTCAATTCACCTTTTCCGGCGTGTCTCGTGTGGTAGAAAATGATGTCTATCCTAGAGGATTTCTCTCTCGCACTTGTCCTGCAAGCAGTTTTCCGTAGCCATGGCGCATGCACGCGGGTGCAAACAGTAGCATCCTGGCAGGCAGAAATCACTCCAGAAGTACTTTCACACGACTGCAGTCCCGGAGATTTTGCCTTGTTTGTAGCTCCCGACTCGCTGCACGGCCCGCTCTGAACTGCAGCTGGCCTCCAGCCGCGACTCTCAGCCGTGGCGTTGTACGTGTTTCGGTCAGGTTCATTACGGCAGAGGAACCGGCATGTCAACTCAGATGAATAATCCAACCCTTCGTAGTTAAGTTATCTCATCGGGCATATTTTGTTCATTCATGTTTGCCGCCCACCAGTAATGCGGATCAGGTTGCTGTGGCCTGGAGTTCCGGGCTCTGTCTAAACTCTGGCTTCTGCCGCAGATTCCTCTGCATCTCTGGGGCCTATTTACCGTAAATTCTATGATAGAGACAGCCGGGGACGTCGTTTTACTTCTATACATGCATCAAGGTTAATTGTGTACTTAGACTAGCACGTCTTTTCTCTATGGGCTCTCTAGGCAGGCTGCTTTTTAGTTTTCCGACATTTTCTTAGTGTGCTGTCATTGCAGCTGACGTTCTAAAATAAAGTATGTGCGCGTTTACATGCGCATTTACGGTGGATTCAGTTTTTCAACAGGTGTTGCTCTGGACATGGATGCATTAGCTGGATGGTGACACTGAAGTATGTTAGGGCTGAGCGCTACTGCGCAGCTGCAAACTGAGTTTACCTACGTAGTTGTGGTATGAAGAGCCTGTCCGAAGTTGTAGTCTTCTGATGGTTGTGCATGAGTAAACTCCATCGTGTCAATCTTGCAGAGTGAGATTGAGTTATGTGCTAGGAATAATGTAGGCAAGGGGTAATTGTTGCTAACTAGAATGCTAGTTAACATTAGTTATTATCTTGCAAGTAACGGTAGCTTTTTTGTTTTTAACTATAAACGTCTGTTATGGTGCACACCGTGACATACAAGCTATGGAGCATTTATACATTGTTGTGTTTCTTTAGTTAAATGTACGAATTACGTCTTTAACGCTTCGGATGTAAGTTATTGGTGTCAAGTGACGTCATATGGCAGTCACTGGATGCTACGGGGGGTGAGTACTTGGTAGCATATAATGGGCAGTACATGGAGGTACGTAAGTGTTTTGTCCCATATTCGTGATGTTTCTGGGCTTAAGTACTGTTCTAATACTTGGGCAGGTGTAAGATTCTTTCTCGTTAGGGAATGACACGTTAAGGTTTGTCTTCGGAGCTGTCGTGATATTTGTCAGTAGTCATGCTGACGTCAGCAAAATGCATAAGGCAGTTATATTCTGCATTTGTACATAAATATACTCATTGCCGTTGTTGCCTGCTTACTAACGTTTTGTGCGTTATGCTCACTCATGGTGGGTAGCTCACACTCATTATGTTTCATATATGGTCTTTCAAAGCAAGTGTTCTCAGCATAATATTTATATTGTACAAACTATCTAACAAGCTGCATTGCTCGCATCAGCTATTTAGCCTACTTTTATTTTCATCTCATATCTGTGGGGGCCTCTTGGTGTTTTACGTTTTATTTAATTTATTTACAAAGATGTGTTGTTCATTTCCACTAAGCTTCCTATGTTGGTAATAGATTGGTGTGAGTCCTGCAAATCAGATTCTGACTGATTCCCGGTAGATGTGTTGGAACCGGTGGCAGCCCAGGTTTCTAATCACTACGTGTATTCACTTTCGGTTATGGCTGGTCTCGGTGGTTAGTCTTGCATCATTAAAGTACGTTGTCTTATTCATGGGCACGCAAACTCAGCATGGTGCATATGGGTCGCGTGTCAGCATTATGGTCATCGCATCCTCCTATTTCATGGATCCTTCTTGCGGTATCTTATGTCTGACTTTGTTACTTTGTACCTAGATTCTGCGATGCCCTCTGAAGGTAAGTATTTTGTGTATTACCCAGACACTTTCTATCACTTATGAAATATTTTGGGCATGTCAAGAACAATACATTTTTGTTGTGGTTGGTAATCATTTGTTTCGCATAATCGTCATCGTGCGGTTGGCTTCTCTGTCTTAACCACGCTAGGTCAGTTGGTATCTGGGTATTATTAAGGTGCTGTATTAATAATACATGTGTGGCACTCGTTTTCTTTTGCTGAGCTAAGTTTTGGGGGAATCCCTATCCTAAGTATGGTGGTGGTAGTCCATCTTACTGGGCAAAAGGTATGAAGGTAAATATGGTGCAAAAAAGGAGAGCTTGTAGAATACAATGTGAGAACTTCCAGAACAAAAAATCTGAACTTGTATGTTAAAATTTGCACTTGTAAAAATTTAATTTGCACTTGTAAAAATAAAATTTGCACTTGTAAAAAAATTCACACACATGTGATCTGAATTTGAAGTCATACAAAGAAAAAAAACATGAGAGCTTGTAAAAAAAATCTGAACTTGTAAGTTGAAATTTGCACTTGTAGAAAATGTTCACACACCTGTATTCTGAATGTGAAGTTACAGAAAAAATATTCACAAATGTGTAGATTGATTGACATGAACACAATGACAGCTGCAAACTTATAATGCAACATTTACTCGTATACTTTTTTTTTTTACTCTGGTTCATTTTCCATCACAACCACAACTCAGTGATTACAACCTCTGGAATCTGTCACTGCAACTTCACATATGTGCTCTCTCGCATCACAAAGTGGCGAATCTGCGCACCTCGACTTTCACAACACTCTTGACGATACATTTGGTGCAAAACTAATTTGTACCTGTGGACTTAGGCTGTGGAGCTCTGAGCTAACAGAACGGGAAAATCAGGGTTTCTATCGCCAGATGAGGGACAACTCTGTCCGGCTTATTTATGTAGCATGGAAACTTGGTGGAATAGCATGCTAGCGTTAGCTAGCTAACTAGCAGCCAGCCCGCTTCTAAATAAATACCTTTTAATTATCTAAACACTTTTTAACAGTCAAACTAAAACACTGGCGGTGAGCTCCAGGGCCTGCAGCCGCAGACGGACTGTCATCAGTGGGGATCGACCAGCGTAGCAACACTGCTTTTGCCAGAAAGCTTCGCTGCCGACCTCGACCTGCAGTCGGAAACAATAATTTCTGCAGAATTCATTGCTGCCGAAAATTGCATCTAGGTAGCAAGGAAATGCTACTACAGAGTCTGATAAAACATTGATGTCTCTAAACCTTCTAAGATCCTAATCATTATTGATGAACATGACAAAGAGATTTACTGTTGCCTAGTTTTTAAACAGTACTTTGCCTTATAAAATCATTATTTTCCCTAGTGGATGCAATTCTCGGCAGGGATGCGAAACTTGGCACCTGTTACCCACTGATGACAGTCCGTCTGCGGCTGCAGGCCGTGGAGCTCACCGCCAGTGTTTTAGTTTGACTGTTAAAAATGTTTAGACAATTAAAAGGTATTTATTTAGAAGCGGGCTGGCTGCTAGTTAGCTAACGCTAGCATGCTATTCCGCCAAGTTTCCATGCTACATAAATAAGCCGGACAGAGTTATCCCTCATCTGGCGATAGAAACCCTGATTTTCCCATAGACTGTATATAAGAAGACTTTTCCCGTTCTGTTAGCTCATAGCTCCACAGCTCGTGATGCGAGAGAGCACATATGTGAAGTTGCAGTGACAGATTCGAGAGGTTGTAATCACTGAGTTGTGGTTGTGATGGAAAAAAATGGAGTAATAATCTTTGATGGAGTAAAAAAAAAAGTATACGAGTAAATGTTGCATTATAAGTTTGCAGCTGTCATTGTGTTCATGTAAATATCAATCTACACATTTGTGAATATTTCTTCTGTAACTTCACATTCAGAATACAGGTGTGTGAACATTTTCTACAAGTGCAAATTTCAACTTACAAGTTCAGATTTTTTTTACAAGCTCTCATGTTTTTTTTCTTTGTATGACTTTAAATTCAGATCACATGTGTGTGAATATTTTTTACAAGTGCAAATTTTATTTTTACAAGTCCAAATTTTAACATACAAGTTCAGATTTTTTGTTCTGCAAGTTCTCACATTGTATTCTACAAGCTCTCCCTTTTTGCACCATATTTACCTTCATAAAAGGCAGTCGTTATTGTCTTATGTTACTGATTGAATTTTAGCAGCTAGTTGTACAGTTCATCTCTGCAATATGTTTAAACATAATTCACCTTTGCAATGGGATTCTTATATAGCTACACCCTATAGATCTCCTCATATCTATGTCTCATTATGAGCATGTTTTACACGATATCGTTGCAGTACGGCCAGCTATACTTCATATTATGCACGTTTAAATAGCTTCTTATTGCAGCATGTTTAACCTGTTTTTCTCGCAGGATGGGTAAATTCTCTATTTAGTGCATTAAGTGACGTTATCACTGACCTTGTACGCAGCTAACTCATGACATTTGACCTCATTAAGTTGTACTCCTTACAACACTAACCTTCTAAGTCTCAGACACTGCTTCTTTTTATTGCTTTTAATCTAAGATTAACTACTCATTGCTTATGCTCATACTAGAGGTTTTCCGGGTGTATTTCGGTTTAGCCATCATTTAGTTTTCTTTACTCAGTTTAGTCGGGTCATTCATTCAGAATAGGGGCCGCTACTAATGCGGGAAATCAAGGCATTTCATGTACGTCCCTGCAACAACCCGGCATATGGTCTTCCTCTGTTTATTCCCCTTACATTCGTGACGTCTTCGCAACCCAGTGATCTTTTAGGCATAATCCAGGTAAGCGTGCATATAACTGGTTGTGGTGTATTGATCTCTTAACAGTGGTGGTTGTAGTACTGCATCTCAGTAAAATAACCAGGCATATATTTATTTTAGTAAAAGTACTATGATAACCCTTCAGTAACAGTACCCGTTTCTAATGTACTTTAAGTATTAAAGTATAAAGTCTGCAGAGGTTCTATGTTTGTTCCGGCCTGAATTGCCGAGGTTTGGTTTTGTGTTCAGCCTTCTTAATGTGGATGCGCTAGTTCAATCATTGTTGCCCGCACTGACACACAGTTTTGCCATTTAAAGATATGATTGAGTATCTATCTTACAGAGTAGTACCCTGTCACCCTTATTTGTATTCCTGGAGATTTCCCTATGTCAAAATGTTGGTTTAAACAGCATTTGGTACTAGTCCTTATCAAAGCTAACATTTCACCAATGCGTTTTACGAGTCATTCATTTGGAATAGGGGCTGCTACTACTGCTGGTAGTCGAGGGGTCTACAGTACTTCTCTACAACAACTTGGACGGTGGGCTTCCTCTGTGTACTCTTCATATATTTGCTCTGATGTAGAAGACATCATCAATAACCAGAGATCTCTTAAACCTTGATTGTGGTAAGATTGCATATAACTGGTGGTGGTGTAATGGATGGGTGGTGTTCTCAATGGTACTGATGTATTGTTATAACTGTTTTCATCAATTTAGATTTTATTTTTGCATCTATCATAACTACAGGTTCTGTGTTTGTTCCTGCCTGAATTCCCAATGTTTTGTGTTATGTTCAGCCTGAATTGCTGATGTGTATTGCCCTTATAATTACAGGTGCCTTTGTAACTGCAGAGGTCTGTGGTCCTGCCTGGATTGCTGAGATTTCGTGTTCAGCCTGAATTACTGATATGTATTTTTTGTTTTAGATCTGCAGAAGTTTTGTTTGTTCCGGCCTGAATTGCTGATATGTGGTTGTTTTGTAAATACAGGTGCCATTGTAACTGCAGAGGTCTGTGGTTGTTCCTGCCTGGATTGCAGAGTTCATGTTCAGCTGAATTGCTGATATTTTGTTTGTTCCGGCCTGTATTGCCGAGTTTTGTTTGTTCCGGCCTGAATTGCCGAGATTTTGTTTTGTTCTGGCCTGTATTGCCGAGTTTTGTTTTGTTCCAGCCTGTATTGCCGAGTTTTGTTTGTTCCGGCCTGAATTGCCGAGATTTTGTTTTGTTCCGGCCTGAATTGCAGAGATTTTGTTTTGTTCCGGCCTGAATTGCCGAGATTTTGTTTTGTTCTGGCCTGTATTGCCGAGTTTTGTTTGTTCCGGCCTGAATCGCCGAGTTTTGTTTGTTCCAGCCTGTATTGCCGAGTTTTGTTTGTTCCGGCCTGAATCGCCGAGTTTTGTTTTGTTCCGGCCTGTATTGCCGAGTTTTGTTTTGTTCCGGCCTGTATTGCCGAGTTTTGTTTTGTTCCGGCCTGTATTGCCGAGTTTTGTTTGTTCCGGCCTGTATTGCCGAGTTTTGTTTTGTTCCGGCCTGAATCGGCGAGTTTTGTTTGTTCTGGCCTGTATTGCAGAGTTTTGTTTTGTTCCGGCCTGAATCGGCGAGTTTTCTTTGTTCCGGCCTTAATTGCCGAGGTTTTCTTTTGCAACATCGTATTCTTATGTCTTTTGGGGTTTGTTCAATGTCAATGCTCAATGTCTTTGTTACACTGATTATTCACTGATTATTTAACACATTCATGTTTCTATTACCATACAGATTGTGGCAGCTGTAAGGTATGTAGGCTATATTCTTGTCATTTAATCACTTAAATTCTTTTCAAGTTTTGGGGGATGTGTTTGGTTTTCCTAAACATTAATTGTATAGATCCCCTTTTACAATGGAGTCTAATCTCCAAATAATTGTTTGTACTTGTTTGGTTAATTGTTAGTAATAAATGTTTGCATATCTGCAACGAAGTCTCTCCTGATTGAAATGTAGCTCAGCGTAAATTCTGTCAGGTAGACTAATACGTTGTCTCTATTCTCTTTAACTGATCAGCTGGGCAGTGGGTGTTTCGGTTCTGTATACCAATTAGAATCGGGCACGTATGTTCTATCCAATCACAGCATGACTACCTTGTTTTAAATATCTTCTCTCTCCCGTTTCTGTCAGTTGTATTTTCAGACGAGAGTGCGACCCGCCTCCTCCCCTTCTACCTCCAGACATTGTCGACGGTGTATCGGTCTTCTCCCGGCTGACGGCCCATTTTATATCTCGGATTTTCTCACCACCACCACCAGTGTCTAGATTCCATTGGGGGATGTGTTTGGTTTTCCTAAACATTAATTGTATAGATCCCCTTTTACAATGGAGTCTAATCTCCAAATAATTGTTTGTACTTGTTTGGTTAATTGTTAGTAATAAATGTTTGCATATCTGCAACGAAGTCTCTCCTGATTGAAATAAAGGCTTTTAAACCAAAATCTACACATCCGGACATCACCGAATTGTGATCTAAAATTGGGAATAAATTAACAGCATTTGCTGCCAAATATTACAGCTTTTTCGGGCGTTGGCATAGTTACATTCATCAGTGTATGTGATGTAAACACTCCAGTAATGTGCCTGGAGCAGATGACCATATAAAGAAATCCAGCAAGAACCTTGAGCCAAGAGTAGAACAAACACTTGGAAGTGTTAGGGGGGTCAGAAATCTGAGGTTTTGGAAGTTTAGGTCACATTCAATATGAACATCTAACATTGTACCATGATGTATATGACATGGAGAAGCATAATATTGTCTCCTTTAATATACAAACAATCTCTCTCTCTCTCTCTCTCTCTCTCTATTTGTTACAGTGGGTGGGTGGGGGAGGGGTTGGATGTGAGGTGAGGAGAAGTGAGACGATGAGGAAGGTTAGAAAGAGAAAATAGGGAAATATGATCTAACGTTAATACATTCACACACACATTAACACTGAGCCTGGAAGGCCATCACATGTTTTTTTTTCCGTGTGTGTGTGTGTGTGTGTGTGTGTGTGTGTGTGTGTGTGTGTGTGTGTGTGTGTGTGTGTGAGTGTGTTTGGACCTGTGGATTGACGTATGGTCAAATGAAAGAGGAAGGCTAGTGGATCGCGCTTGAATGGAGCTTAATTTACATGCTAATGTATGTTTATGCACGTGTGTGTGTGTGTGTGTGTGTGTGTGTGTGTGTGTGTCTGTGTGTCTGTGTGTGTTATAGTGCTGAGGGCGATTATTTTAGTCTGGATCAAAGGTGAGATGAGATGACACTGCCTCAAAGAGTTGTCACTTACCACACAATGGACAGGTTTGAAAAAAGGAATGTTATTTTTACTAAAACATTCCTGGTGAAGTTGACCATTCAACCACAATGTCCAGGTCCTACAACCTTGTTACTCCAACAGCAGCCACAGTCACTCCATATCTCACAGCCTTTCTAAGGCTCTCTGCACTATGGACCTTTTGCCTTGTCATAACGGAAAAGCACAGGTGTAATTAATTACATTAACGATGGCTGCATTCCATTTAGGGCTGTCAGTTCCAGGTCCTCTGTATTATGAATGCAGCTCACTCTCATGGCTTATTGAGAGATAAACAGATAAACAGTGCCCTAGTTTCACACAAATTCTTAAGTATGTTATACAGTATGTTCACTCTGGACAAAAAGTACTATAGGTGAAACATTTTTGGTTCTTCTACAGTTACATTACATTTAGCTGACGCTTTTATCCAAAGTGACGTACAACTGCTATATATGTCAGAGGTTGGACGCCTCTGGAGCAACTATGGGTTAAGTGTCTTGCTCAGGGACACATCGGTTGATGTATTGCAGTGGGAAGTGAACCCAGATCTCCCACACCAAAGGCATATGTCATATCCACTGCTCCATCACCACCCAATTACAACTCTGTATCGATTACCAGATTAGTGGGTTCCAATTGTACTCGGTAGTCGGATCCTCCGAGGTCAAAGTCAGAAACACGCTCTTGACCTCCAATTGTGCTCGGAACTCAGACAACCTCTGAGTACCCCAAGCTCAAAATCCAACATGGCTGCCCCGTGCATCAACAGTTGTGAAAGATGTAGTAACATACACTTATTAGCACTTCTGTCTTATTTGTGTCTCACTAAATCAGTCGTGCACTCAGTCCTGTCCAACGTCTGTGGACATGTTGCTACACTGTTTGTATGCACACAAAAAAAGCATAATGCGTTGTTATCAGCTAGTATTGCTAACAATGGCCAACCTGGCTAGAACTAACCACAGTGAAAAATCTGACTTGTAAATGGAACGCATTCAACTTGTGTGTGACGTCATTCCCAGCTCCGGCATCTGAGTTCGGAGGCAAATGGAACGCACTATTACCCTGGTAGTTGAAAAATGATGCCAAAGGGATACCCAGGGCGTCAAAAAGTGATGTCAAGAAGTCCTGACCAAGTGTCATAAGTTAGGAGTGAGAATGTGTTTATTTTTACTTTCGACATAAAGTCATTATAGTAACAGCACTGTTGATCCCTATGACTCCAGAATATGTACACTAACACTGTGTTCCTACAAAACCTAGACATTTGGCCAGTGGTGGTGGTCAATGAATTACATTGTCATTACATAATTCTCATACAGGCTGAAGACTGTAACATGTTTTCAAATAAAAAAGCTGTGAACATCCATGAGGATTTCAACTGATTCAACAATCAGAACTTCAAACATGAGTGAATGGTTTGGCACACAGTGGCCCACAGTGCACTGGAGGAGGAGCCTGGAAATAGTGCCTCCTTTTATATTGAGGTAATTGACAATACATTCTGAATCTAATCACGGCATCAACAATCTGAATCCAATTGAATTGTGAGATTGTTACTTAGAGTGTGTTATTCTCCCATAATGCAGTGCACAAAGGAAATAGAGGAGCTTGTTTGGAACAACATTGTACCTGCTGTTTGTAAAGTTGTTTGTGTTCTTGTTTTATTTGGAAGTGAAATGCTAAGTTACTGGAGTGACCCTTCAATCCCTCACTCCTTAAAACATATAGTCAGGATGTGGAAGAGAGCCTGAGAAGTTCTGTGGAATCCTAATGACAAAACTAATAGGAGCTGTGTGTTAGTGTGCTTTTACATAATACAAGCACACAGTGTCAGTTACTCTTGGCAGGAGCTGTACTGTCCTACTCTGCTGTCACTGACCCCTCTGATCATCTACATCCTAATCAATCAATCAATCAGTCAATCAATCAGCTAGTGTTTCCTCACTCTGGTTGTGTGTTAAGGGAGGAGAGACAAGCTGCTACAGTCTGGATTATTAACAGCTAATAAGATTGATCAAGTATTACAGTTAATCCAGTAATAACAGATGAATTCAATCAGAATGTAACTGTCTGTATTGTTTGTGTCCACCGTTCAGAGTGTTCTTCCAAACCAGGGATTCAAACCAGCAACAAGCCTCGCTGCAGTAATATGTCTTCCTTCATTCCTTCCTTATTTAAGGACTGAAGGGTGGAAGAACAAAAGCGTAGATGAAGATTTCAATGAAGACATAGAGGAAAGTGAGAAGGGATGGCACTGAATCCACTGTTACCATAGCAACCGAGAACCCCTCACCCATTCCCATCAAAGCCCCCCTGTCCTCATTTACAGGCGGGCCCCGTCAGGTCCCGACCCCGGCCAACACTGTAGCCATGGCAACCAGACATATACAGCAGAGGCTAATGGCAAGAGATAGATAGATAGATAGATAGATCCTCTGCATTTGTGATACTTTGATTTATTCTCCTGCACTTTAATTCTTCTGTTATATCATGTTGTCTCTTTTTTAGTTGTTTTTGTGATTGTGAGCCTTTTTATTTTTACTACTTTAATTTTCTTTCTTGCTCACTTACACAGGTTCCAATGTATGCAATGAAGAAAACAATAATTTCGTAAAAAAGACAAGTAAAACACACACACACACACACACACACACACACACACACATATATATACACACACACAGCTTGATCGTAAATACCTGTATCTAGACGACAGTAAACATTTTACCTTAATAACAACGTACAATAACCCTATCCATAATGGACATTGAATTATAAATACCAATGATAAAGTGTTCAGTCTTAAGACACATCTTCAGTCTTATGTAGTACAAACGTGACTCAAATGATCATAAGCTACCAAAACAGATTTTTACCCACCAAATAAAAAGTAGGCCAGTTGGGTTGAAGTCTGGAAACACCGCAGCTGATATAGCAGCTAATTGTACAGAGTTACAGTAGTAAAGTTTTAGTTTTGTGTCCCTCTCTCTCACTTGCTCGCATGCTTCATTTCTATCTCTCTCTTTCTTTCTTCTGGGACCCCTTTGGATGTCGTCAAACATTACTAAATGAAGACTCGGCCAATAGGCTAAATCTTCAAATTTTAGAGCCTAGTTATCAGATCTATTTCATAACCGAGCGCTATAACCAAATCACTACATATCCTATTGAGTGAATGCCTTAAAAATGCCACTGGACAGCAGCAGCAATTACACTTGCCTAATCTAACTACAGTATAGGTGACTGGATGGAACTCTAGGGGTCTGACTTATTTGATTCAGTAGGACACATAAAACCTTTCTTAAACACCTAAATGTGTTTGCATGCAATATAAAAGCTCTGATCTGTTGCTAGTACACATCTCTTTGCGGGAAGGATAATTATAGATCAATACATTACTTAACAGTCAAACAATAACAACCAAATGACAAAAAGAAAAGTAAATGTAAAGGTAAACGTAATGTAAATGCAAGTCAAAATTCTTCCTTGCCATTGCTGCAGAATCCTCAGCACCCCTACGTATTAGATCAAGAGCAAAAGATCTGCAATGTGGTGGTAGCAAACAATAAGAGTGATCCAGAGTGCAACCTTAGAGGGCAATAGTGTCTTTCAAAATATCAATTATGTCAGCATATATTTAATATATAGTGTTGAAAAGACTTCAGATGGTCATGAAACAACTCTAACATCTACCATTTGAGAGAAACTCTGACAGAGTGAAGGAGCTGCGGTACCAGTATGTACAGGTGAAGTAGTAGTGTGCACTACACTATTGCACAGTGTTATGAGTTTTCCTTATGGCCTGTATATACTTGATGAAGTTGCAGAGAAGAACACAGAACATTTTGACTTTGCTGTAACTGTACGATCTACAGAAAACTGATTTGATATTTGGTTTATTGCATTATAGAGAATTATGGAGCTGGACGGTAGTGAAATCTCTCACACATTTGTATTTGTGGATGAGGCTGGTTTGGATGTGCCAGGCCAACGCGGGGACAATATCACTACGTGTGATATTTTGCTGGAGCTATGGGTTGCTCAACTTTTCAGTGAGGATGCTGTGAGATTTAGGGTTTCCCATTAATGTGCTGGTTGCCACAGTTTGATTTATACTGCAACAATCCCTGACACATACACACATGTGCACTTATGCAGTTACAATGTCATTCTGTTTTAAAGTTATAGTGCGTCGTTTCTGTCGCCCCCATGAGGAATTCTAAGTAACGACAACAGGCGCGTCCACATGATACATGCCTTCCGTGATCGCGCACCATCCCCATCCCTCCTCTGCGCAGTTGCTAATGGCCAAGGAGGACACGGAGGATAAAAAAAAAAACATGATGGATTCTTCAGAAAAGGTCATTATCGTCACTTGAATTTCTGCGCACAAAAGTCGCCGGACGTCACAATCTTCTGAACATAGCCATACTGAGAAATACAGAGAGAGTTGTGTGGAGCTGATAGTATTGATTAGCTTTGTAGCAACTCATTTGGCAAATGACTTACCAACATTTGTAATTGTGTGAATGTAAGCTTTCACCAATCTTTTACAGACTGATAAAGGCCTCAGCATCACCGTGTAATATTGTTAGCCAGCTCAAGAAACCAGATCACATTAGTCATCATGGCCATGGGTTATAGTCGGGGTTTCATTTGTGTAGTGTGTTCTTGGTTTAGCCTCTACATCTCTATGCAGCAATACAACCTGGTTAAAGTTGAGGGAAGCTCACCTGAGAACAGCTTTCAATCACTTGATATGTGTATGCACAACCTCTTGTGAAGACCCTTCAGGGTTGAAATGGTTTGGTAGAGAATGACTTGTTACCAACTTTGTAACTTTATATGTTGTATTTTGTTGTTGCGCTAACCTCAAAGATAAATTAGTAATCTCCAATATGGCTCCAGATTAAGTTCTTGCAACATCTGTTAGCCTGATGGCATTTACACACATAGTGCATGCACTCAGTACAATAGCACTTACATATGAATTTATTTATCGCTTCTCTGGAAAAACAAATCAATCTCCAGAATCTTCTTATTTGGTTCAAAGTTAGTCAGCTACTTAATAACTTGTCCGTATGGTAAAGTCTACGTCGGTAAGACAAAAAGAAAGTTAAATCTATAGTGCGTAGTTTCTGTCGCCCCCATGAGGAATTCTAAGTAATGACAACAAAACTGTCGGCGCGTCCATTTGATACAAGCCTTCTGTGATCGCGCACCACCCCCATCCCTCCCCCATACAGTTGCTAGTAGCCAAGGAGGATTAAAAAAACATGATGGACTCTTCAGAAGAGGTCATTATCTTCACTTGAGTTTCTGCGTGCGAAAATCGACGAAAGACGACACAATCTTCTGAACATAGCCATACTGAGAAATACAGAGAGAGTTGTGTGGAGCTGATAGTCTTAATTAGCTTTGTAGCAACTCATTTTGCAATGGCTTGAATGTACATTAATATCAAAAAGTTACGCACTAGAGCTTTAAAGGTTAGAATTGAATATTGCAGCACTATAAGGTGCACATCATTAAGCCACCCAGATGCTGCACATTGCATTGAAGCTTATCATCACATGTCCTCTCTTTGATGTATAGGGGTCGAGAAGGTTAACCTGCCTTTATGCGATGGGGACGTGGATTCTTTATTGTTGAGGTGAGAGGCAGGCTGGATCTACTGTAGGTGATGGCTCGTCCAGGCCTCAATGGAGGATTTGACCTCATCAGGATTTTGTTTCTTTGTTGGTCTAGACCAAATTGATTGGTTGATTTATCCTCTCAGATTATTTGTGTCAGAGGGGAATAGTGACGACCATATGTGATACAAGTTGTTTTGAACATTTTATTATGCTTGTGGAGATTCATGTAGGTGATAATCAATATTGTATTTTCGTTGATATTGTTTCTATTTGTAAACTTTGCTTTATTTATACCAGTTGTTTTCAATATTTTAAAATTTGCTTCATTTTTGATATTGTAAATCCATTTTTCACACAGTAACTTGAACGACTTCAAACCAGTGTTTCAGTTTCTTCATTTACCTTTAATTTTGAAATAAAGCATTATATGTGGATTTCTTTCTCAAACGGGACAATGTTTTAAATCTTTACTGTCGCTGGGCTTTTATTGCTGCTGGACATGTTTTTGGTTACAGGCCTTCCTTGAATTGGCCACAAGTTGATTTGTAACACTAGCAATGTAAATGCCTAATGCCTATGTCTGTCTGCCAAAACATTAATCTTCATAACTTGAAATAAATGCATCGTAGTTGTGAGTTTTCTCTTTTTATCACCTAAAAACAGTAGGTGTGCTTTTTCCTTGTTTTCTTTAGATAACTGACTTGCATCATAAAGGTCTTTTTAATCCTGCAACAGGGCCTGACACAGAGACTGTCAACTTGTCTATGAACAGAACACACCTAATAATTAAATAAAATCAGCTACAATAAATATTGACGTCAGTAACATTACACACATCCAGGTCCTGCCTCCAATTCAGACACAGTACAGATTGCCCCCTAGTGTTGCTGATAGTGTACTGCAAGAGGGGGCTGGGAACATGACTGGAGTGGTGTGTGTGTGTATGTGTGTGTGTGTGTGTGTGTGTGTGTGTGTGTGTGTGTTCTTGTTTAACTATATTCATGGGGACCAAAAACCGGGAATCCAGTATACTTGTGGGGTCCCGACAGCTTTGTGGGGCCAAAATGCTGGACCCCACAAGGTTAAAGGACTGTTTGAGGGTTAAGACTTGGTTTTAGGATTAGGGTTAGAATTAGGTTAGGCATTTCGTTGTGATGGTTAAGGTTAGGGTAAGGGGCTAGGGAATGCATTATGTCAATGATGGGTCCCTACAAAGATAGTGAAACGCACTGAGTGTGTGTGTGTGTGTGTGTGTGTGTATGTGTGTGTGTGTGTGTGTGTGTGTGTGTGTGTGTGTGAGGTGTTAAGCCTCCTACTCAGTGAGAGCACTCAGAAAAGTCAAGAGGCTATCTCCTTTTCCCTACACACACACACACACACACACACACACATTGTGGAAACACACTCACAGCCTGTAGGTATCAGTGGGCAGCTAGCCGTGACTATAGATTAGGTTTTTTGTTTGTCTCACATCATCTTGAGGAGTTTTATGAGCTCAAAAATGAATCAATTAAAATTAAATTTGTTTAAGAGTTTAGTGGTGTAAAAAACACAATAGCATATGCTGTAGTTTATATAAGACAATGTATTTACAACAGTACTTTTGTGAAACAGATTATAATCTCTGTAGCATGTTAGGAGAAGAAAATAGAAGAAAATAATGGATAGAAAATGATGAGGAAAAATGAAAGAAAGAAAGAAAGAAAGAAAGAAAGAAAGAAGCAGTTCAGCAATATCGACCACGCTTAACACAACTTAACTGCATAGCCATACCCTCGGGCATGTTGCCATGGCAACACAGTGATGGAGAGAGTGCAGGGCTGATGTCAGGGTCACCCAGAGTGTGAAGAGAGGGAGGAGTGTGTGTGTGTGTGTGTGTGTGTGTGTGTGTGTGTGTGTGTGTGTGTGTGTCTGTGTGTGTGTTCAGGGCTGTGAACAGGGGAGGTTTTACTGAGCAGATCTGTCAGTACCTCTTTGGAGTCTTGCCAAACTCAAAATGCTCACGATCCCTATGTGTGTGTGTGTGTGTGTGTGTGTGTGTGTGTGTGTGTGTGTGTGTGTGTGTGTGTGTGTGTGTGGTGCACCAGTCACTATTAGCTCCTGCCATCAGTTTTCAATTAGCAGCTTGGTCAAACTGAGCTAACCCTCCATAAAGTGAATCACACAAGCACCATCAGTACATAAAGCATACTCTGCTGTGTTACTGCAGTAGTAGGAGGAATACATGAAACAAGTCTGTTGATGTTATCGGTAGTTGGTTCAGTAGTAGGCGTAACGGTGTCTGTATCAGCAGCAATGTAGTTTGGAAACAATTTACACATGAAGCAAAGAGAGACCTGAGATTGCAAAATACCACACACACAGTCTAAAAACCTTACACGCTGCACTGCCCCCCATTGACTGATCGCGGTAATAGCAGACACTCTGTATGAGAAGTTCTACTGAACTGCAGTGATGCATCAGTTGTATACTACTGCTACCAACAGAAGTGGAAGAAGTACTCAGATAATTTACTCAAGTAAAAGTAGTAATACCATAGAGTAGAAATACTCTGTTACAAGTTAAAGTTCTGCATTTAAAACTTTACTTTACTTTTAAAAAAGTATTAGTATGAAAATATATTTAAAGTACCAAAAGTAAAAGTACTCCTTATGCAGAATAGCCAATGTCAGAATAATATATGTGATATTATTGGATTATAATATTTAATTTGAGAGATTAATGCACGTATGATTTGAATGTTGGACCTACAAGGTGGGGCAGGCAGGTGAGCTGGTAGTCGGTGTGGTTTCAGACGCCGTGGTTGGAGTACTGAGGAAAAACAAACAGGCTGTTACTGTAAACGAAAGCATGAACTAGATTTACTGACTTGGATAACAGACCTTTTTCACGGCAGACATGTTGACATATCATAGTAGGAAAAGCACAGGTGTATTCAAAACCATTAATGATGGCTGCATTCCACTTAGGAGAGGCCCTAGTATTGTGCATGCTGACTCACTGAAATAGCGTACTGGGACACTTGATGGAATTGAGCCATCGTTAAGGTTATCAATTTCAGCTGTGCTTTTCCTACTATGACAAGTCAAAATGTCTGCTGGGAAAAAGGTCTATACATGCAAAAAGGTGGCCGTAGTTCGCTACCACTTGATAGAAATAATCTGGCGACGAAAATCAGTAAACCAGGAGTCTTTATGCAGGGTGGTTGATTGGATGGTTGATTGGAAAAGACTGTCAGGTGTGTTGATTGGCAATGATCCTCAGGTGTGTCACTGGCCAGAAGCCTAGAACAAAGTGCCGCACACAAACAGACAAACAAGTAGACACACAAAAAAGGGAGGGGAAACACAGGAGGAAACAGAAAACTGCCCAACTGCCCACTATGTAGGGAACGACCAAATGAGATTTCGGACACTCACTGAAAACACATTGTTGCGTGACTTGTGTCAGTAGAAGATTATTTGTGTGACAGCATCACTCAGCATCATGTAAACAAACCGAAATAGAAATACTTCTAATACGTCCCTGAAACAAACCGAGCACCTAGGAGGAAAGTAAAAGGTTGTATATATGTTGCATGTTACATTTCCAATGTTCAGAAATGAAGGCCCCCTCCATTTTTTCTTCTCAGTTTTTCGCGGTTGCTTCTGCTTCTTCTTCTTCTCCTCCGGGAAAACACGACCTCATTGCATTGTGATATATGGGAGTAAAATGTAGGGTACATCATATGTACACTCAAATTAGCTGTGCTTTGTCGTTATTTTACAGTGGACTATATAGTGAATGAAATTAACCGCGGAGAATTCGAACACCACTACAAAATGCTGAACACACTGTATAGTGCACTATTTCCATAATATAGGGAACGGTTTCGAACACAGCTACAGCCATCTTTGTTGTGTACGATTACCATGGTTACAGTTTAGTTTTACAGCTGTTTATACACGAATAAAATAGTCCACACAAACAACGGCACGCCACTCTGCTCTGCAGATATCCAGCAGGCTGACGCTGCTTGGTAAATCCAGTCTTCATTGCAAACTCTGGCTGTTTAACCAGAGCCGCTCACTCTCTGTTGTTCCTGCTCACTTGACAGTATTGCACTTACCTGTGCTCTCTGATGCAGAACAGCTTGATCATTCAGAGGCCGGATGCATTCACCTGTTTACTGAAATACTGTTCACTGTGTGGGTACAACTTGAGACGAGCAGCTCAAACGCTAGCTAACAGTGATTCAAAATTGTTCCTTAAGCAAACATCTGTGGGAAGATTAAGATGTCTATCTTAATCTTCCCACAGATGTTAATCTTGCACTCATTCCTACTGAAAACCTATTAACGCAAAAATCTTGTACTTTTTCCTCCCAGGGACCCGTAACGTTAGCTAACATTACTGGCAGAGACATGATGTTACTGAAATGTGAAGTGCTTATCAGTGCAACAATCTATTCTAAAGGATAGATTGGATTGGATGAAACTGTTTTATAGGATTTTCCGGGCGTGAGCAGGTTGCTCAATAAGACTGTATTATGGTATTGTTGTCCATGTTGTCAGTTATCTATTATGTGTTGAATGAAAATTGCAATAGTTTGTCATAGTTTCTTTTTAAGTTTTCGAGGTGTTTTTTTCTGATGAAATGAACACTGCACTGTTCGATAAATATGTATGACAGTTTACCATTCCTATTGTAATTAAAGTGGAATACTCACGAACAATATTTTTCATTTAGAATACACTGAGTATATTATTATATAATATTTGGATGAGTCTATCTATTTATCTATCTATATATCTATCTATCTGTCTGTCTGTCTGTCTATCTATCTATCTATCTATCTATCTATCTATCTATTTGTCCCTTTAAACACAATCAGTCTACATTAGCATAAATTACGTGAAAGCAGTTTACTACCAACAGGTCCTCCAAACCATTGACGACAAAACTGTTGGTGCGTCCACATGTTGCAAGCCTTACTTTATCGCGCACCACCCCCATGCCTAATTCACACTGTTGCTAGTAGCCAAGGAGGACACAGAGGATTAAAAAATCATGATGGACTCTTCAGAAGAGGTAATTATCTTCACTAGAGTTCCCACGCGGGAAAGTCACCAGACACCACAATCTTCTGAACATAGCCATACTAAGAAATACAGAGAGAGTTGTGTGGAGCTGATAGTCTTAATTAGCTGTGTAGCAACTCATTTGGCAACGACTTTAATGTAATGGATGTTCATTAATATCAAAACTTTACGCACTAAAGCTTTAAACAAAAAAACCTTTGGGAGCATTTTTAGGGGAAGGACAGTCTCCAAAATAGTACCACTGCTTTGACTCTATAGTATAGTCAAATATGTACACCCCATGTCTTACACAGAACTGTCCTCATGAACAGTTATAGCAAGCATCATTTATTACATCTGACAAACATCATATCCAGTATTGTAGAATGAGAACGTTGCAGGCCAAATAATGGAAAGTTTGTTTAACTTCACAGAAAAGGAAAATTTTGACCTCTTGTGCTTACTGAGTCAACAGTTCTTTCATGATTTGCTAAGTAAACTCCACATATGTACAGAGGGCCTATTCAAAAAATGTGAAAAGGAGTTAATAAAGGGTTCATGATCATAATAAAAGCAAACAAAACTGTAGAAGGTGCAACTGACATTGAGTCTTGGGGGAAGGACTGTACCAATCACAAAATCCTTTTCAACTGTTGAATTCATATTGTAAGTGCTAGGTGCGATAGGTATAAACAACCCAGACAAAGTTGATATTGGATGATTCTGCTAAACCCTAAAATATGTTCCAAAAAAATAATAATAATATGATAAAGCATCTTCTAGCAGTTAGCCTTTTTCTCCCCTGGAGAACCATCTCACGTTTATTGTAATTATTTTGACCAGTGGTTTGGTTTATAATAATATCCCCCAGCTGCTGGGCACTGAGCTGTTTAATCTCAAGTTGTTGTTTTTTTTGAAAGGGCAGACTTTGAAATTAGTTAGCAGTTACTATCTTCTTTAAAAGAAATGCTAACTTCTGCTTATTACGAGCAAATGATGACAACAATACTTGGGAAATAGCCAATCAAATTGCAGCAGGGCTACAGGCAATCAGCAGGCAATCCCACTTGGCATCAAATTTGTGCCATACGCTTTCATTGCTAAATGCTTTGGGAATGTGTATTGTTGTTTTCCCACACTCTGGGAACTTGAAATCACGAGCGTGGGGCTATTCCCTCATCGAGTCCTCTCAAGCCAAGTGCAATTAAGGGCCTTTTCACCCCTGAAAATTGGAACCACAGTTTGCATTTTTGTTACACTGTATGCACTTTGATCTGGTTAGTTTTATCTACAACTATACATGACATGCCAACATCCTCTGGTCATCACCTACATGAGCTGCGTCTCCGCTTCAAATTGATTGGTTTGTCGCCAGACGTGCGTCTGACATCTGCATGTTGTCAATTTGGTGGGTAGCCTTCTATCTATTTTTTTCCCAACTGACTCTTTATCAAGTTGTCTGACTGAATGTCAATTCAACATTTGGTTTCTTCTCCTCATATGCTACCATGGCTCATTTTGTTTTGTTGCATTTGGGATTTTGCCACAAATGACCCATCGACATGCGCATATTGTAGAAAGCATGATTAAATGATGAAATGATACAATATGTGGCATTGGGCATAAACAAAAACTCCTTATGGGGTATTGCAAAATCATCCAATATTAGCATCCTTGACATCCAATAGGGTATGAGAAGAACTTGCGTTCATTGGCTCCTTGGCTACCCTGTCAAGTATGAAAGATAATAGTTATATATTTGCATGTATCCTACATCCTGCATTGCATACAGCATTAGTTTAGCACCAAACTAAAATAATTGAACGACTTAAAAACAGATTTTGACACAGGGCTTCGTAAGACGGGGCCTTAAGATCATGTTACAAAATAGGATCCACTATATGGCCCTTAACATGTCAGTTGATATTATGCTTTAGTGGTGTATATTCCCACACAGATGTTTGATTACATGACTAAAAACTGGTTGGTACTCAATATTCCTGGTCCTTACAGGGTCCTGGACTCTACTGCCCTTGACACTTACCCTTTTTGTCCTCACCCTAATGCTTATTAAAGGGAAAATAAGAATTTCCTTGAAGGAACAGTTCTATTAAATCCCAAGTTAATATTAATATTATTTGCAACTATTATTAAAAACTCAATTCACAATACATGTTGCAGTGTATTTGACGTGGTTGCATGTTCAGCTGACCTGCTGTGGACTGACGAAAACACAGGTAACACTAGCCGTTAACAGGGATTAGGATAAGTGTACCATCTGAATACTATCTATTTTCCATATATTGTTTCGCCAATTCTTTCCAGGCAATGTTTGTGAACATTTTAGGACATAATTGCATTATCGACATGTACAATAAAGCATGCCCAAAGATGGTTTCGCATCTGAACCTGCAGATTGACTAGAACTTGAATTTGTTTTGTGCTCTCTCCATGTTTTTGTCGGTAACACACGTAAGTCTCTAAGTCTGACCAAACCCTGAAACTAGTAAAGTATGCAAACAACCAAGCTTTCCAAATACACACACACACACACACACACACACACACACACACACACAGACACACACACACACACACACACACAGAGTCGTCATACAATAACTTACAATAAAGAGAGACTGTGGGCGTGCACGTGAAGAAAGACAGAGAGAGAATATCTTCTCATCTGGTTTGGTTTTGAGCATGATTATTAATTTGCACACACACATTTGTGTCATGGGAAAGATGATGTAGGAAGGTTTATTTAATAGCCTTTTGTAAAGAAAAGCAAATGATCACACCCATTTTCTGTCTTTCATAGCCTAGCTTTTTATTCTCTCTTTCTGTCTATCGTCAGTGTGATAACGAGGTTGTAAGAGCTCGTTAACCTCACACACACACCACAGCTCAACCTGAAACCACAACGGCTGTGTGTGTCTTTCGCTCTCTCTCTCTTTCTGTCATCACCTGATTTAAAAATACTTAGGGTGAAGTAATATTTGCCTCAAACCGTTTGTGTGTGTTTGTGTAAGAGCGACAGAGAGAGATGATTCCACATAACAGTGTTTAACTAAGACTTATCGACCTGTGTGTGTGTGTGTGTGTGTGTGGGTCTGTGTGGGTGTGTGTGTGTTATCACTGGCAGCTTACAATGTCAGAGTGTTGGCAACCAGGTGTAAAATGTTGCTTACTTGGCAACGCTGTAACCAGGAACAGAAAAACACTGAGGAGACAGCCAATAAGAGAGAGAAGAATTGCCTGTGACTGTATTACAGCCTGAGTGTTATAACGATATTGCATGCTCACACACTCTTAACTGCCATCTATGTGAAGACATGTCATCCTCTCGGCATACTCTTCCAGCTCTGTACAGAGCTTTTATAAGATGTCAACCTTCTTTGGTGGCCGTATTGGAGTTCCAGCCAACCCGTTCTCACTCCCAACACGTTAATACTGACGCTTGGTCAGTGGCTCTCAGCCTCAGATACCAATGCAAAAATCACCCTTTAGTGTCTGTATGGAATGCACAGGGCAGAGCAGCAGCTCGACCGCGGCGCTGTAAGATGACGTAGTATTAAGAACAACAGTAGCGAGTAGAATGAAAGACCGAAAATCCGCGTAAAGAGGTTGGTTGTGGTGTGGATGGTTCAAACAACACAGGACTTTCACCCAGGAGACTGGGGTTCATGTCCTGTTCTTGTCCCACGTGTCACTGAAAAGTAAATTTTCTAACCCCACCCACGATCTTTTCCAGAACCTAACTGTCCTGTTCTTGTGCCTCATGTCAGTTAAACATACATCCCGACCCAGGGCGTCAAAAAGTGACGCCAAGAGTCCCGGCCAAGCGCGTCTAAATATGATGCTAAAGGGGACTTTTTCCGTCAATATCAAACGCCAAAGGCACCTGACCAAGCGTCGTTTTATGACACCCTGGGAGTGAGAATGTGTTTTTCCAGCAGGTGTAATAAGTATTCTTATCAGTTTAATATCTCAAATGTCTTCTATCTTGGGACAACTCATTAATCAGATTTTTAGCAATGGGAGTAGGAAAAAAGGGGGTTGCTCGTTCCATTCACTCTACGCATCGACCTGGTATTGCAGCAGCGTTGGATTTTTTGGGATGGCAGTAGCTCAGTCTGTAGGGACTTGGCTTGGGAACCAGACAGACTAAGTACAGAGGATGGACTGGAAGCTGGAGAGGTGCCAGTTCATCTCCTGGGCACTGACAACGTTCTTTTGAGCACTAAACAACCAACTGCTCTGGGCACCCTCATTGGCAGCCCCCTTAATCTGACATTTCTCCATTTGTGCATGTATAGGTCCTGTGTTTTTTTTAGTGAAATGATGTATGACAAGACATGTGCATCATAACAACTACATGAGCTTTAAATTTAAGCGTTGCTGGCTCTAAAGTAAAGTTGTGAATGTAACTTTGTTGTTGTCTATTCAGAGCACTCTCTAGAAGACAGTAGCCCCCTTTCACACAGAGAGATTCCGCATTAGCGACGTAATAAAGGTTCGCTGTTATGCCGGCTTTGTTTATTCACACAGAACCAAGCAAAGGCAGCATAATGTCGCCCCAGTGTGGGATTTCACACAGCATGCTGGCATTCCGGAAGCAAAAGAGGCGTGACGTGTAACAAAACAGCGTCAGTGTCCAGCATAGGCAGACTGGCAATCTGGCAGTTCTGGCGAATGCCAGAAGGGCCAATGCACTCTTGGGCCGATTTGGGCCGCTGGAAAAAAGAAAAAAATGTGGCAACACTGGCGTTTCACACTAGTTTGACAAAAAATGCAAGACTAAACGGCTGCAGCCTGGAGCCTCCTTTGTAATGCCGTCGGGCTTCTACTTTTTAAAATAAAAGCTTGCGTCTAAACCCAACTGTCCCGTTCTTCTTTTCCTAAACCCAACTGGGACAGTTTACCTAAACCCAACTGTCCCGTTCTTGTCCCGCGTGTCACGGAAACGTACGTTTTATAAGCCCACCCACGATCTTATCCTTAACCTAACTGTGTCAAAAGTGACGCCAATAGTCCCGACCAAGCGCATTTAGATATGACACTAAAGGAGGCTTTTAGCGTCAATAACAATGCCAAAGACATCTGACCAAGCGTCTCTATTTTACACGAGGGAGTAAGAATGTGTTGGGATTTACCACTCAACCTGTGAAAACATTTGTCCTCTTGTCTAGTTGTAAAGGTGGCCCTTTCAAAGTCTGAAAAAATAAGCTCTGATGATGTCATCACAGACATATTTTAATAGAAATCTCTGTCACAAACCTGCTGGCTAGGTTCTAATGAAGAGAAATATGTTGAAATGTAGGATTCAGCATTTTTTAAGCTTAGTCATATAGGTTCCCCAACAGTCAGGATATAGGCCTACTGAGTGATTTCCTTTCTCCACACATTTCTTACCTTTTTATATTTACCTTTTGCAAGTCATGCAGATTACTGGAAGTGCAATATTATCTTTTTGCCTTTATTGGAGAGTTATGTGGCATGCGCTGCAACCACTTGACTAGCAAGGCTCCACATTAAGTATACTGCTTTAAAAATTAAAAATAAATAAACAACAAATAAACAAATTTCACTTCGATGAGCTAACAGTCAATTTTTCACCTTGATGGAAAAAGAAGAAAACATCTCAACTAGTGCCAGCTCCTGTTACACTAATGCAAAATATTAATTCCTACATCAGTGGTTCTTATCCTTTCTCATGAAAACTTAAAATTGAAGTGATGCCGTGATGCAACCACTCTTTGCAGACTGCATCAACTAAAGACAGATTTTCTTATTTAAAGTTGTGATAATTGATTAAAAGTTTGGACCTACGGGCTGGAAACTATACAGTATTTCATGGGAAAAAAGGAAAAATTACACTGACATGATAATACTTTTGTGTAGCAGAAATATGATTCTTTCCTGTTCCATGTATCATCTTACAACTGCCAGAGGGGTCATCATCCTCACTAGGATCTCTGATAACACTGGACCACACTGCCCCTAGTGGCTGTGTGTGTGTGTGTGTGTGTGTGTGTGTGTGTGTGTGTGTGTGTGTGTGTGTGTGTGTGTGCGTGCGCAGATGTTTGAATCCCATAAATTGTATCTTGATCTGTTCTCTCTCACTCTTGAGACAGAAAAATGAGATAGATTGATTCCTCCAAAAATCCCACCAGTGGCAATTGAAGAGTTATGTGTAGGTCTCACACACACACACACACACACACACACACACACACACACACACACAAACACAAACCACTGTCTGTCACACTGCACTGCCCCCCTCAGTTCAACCAGAGGAACTTCTGTGCAGCACATCACAGCCTGTTCTCATCAGCTCCCATTTGATTGGTCACTTTTCCTTCAGGCAGCCAATCAGGAATCAAAGGATGAAGCTGGGGAAGACAGCTGAAGTATGTGTGTGTGTGTGTGTGTGTGTGTGTGTGTGTGTTGTGTTGTGTTTTTACAGTCCCCTGCCATTTGTGGCAGGTTTATTTTGGGACTGAATTTGTTTGTTGAATTATCCACTATAGTTTTATAGTATAGCTTTGCTCTGAGAGCTGTTGTCACAGTTTCATTATTTTCCCATGTCCTAGTTTAGCTCTTTTGCTGAGAGTCTGGTTATCCCAAGCTGGACCTGGTTGTGTGTTCATGACTCACATCTTTGGAATTGGGTGTGGTGCTGTTAACTTAACCACGAAGCAGAGTGTGTGTGTGTATGTGTGGGAGTGACAGGTGAAGCAGACCATGAGTTTACCTACTCCTCCTCTCCTTTATTTTCCCAATTCTTTCATACCTGACCTGTCCCCTTCCCCTCTCTCTGGCTCTTTCTTTCTCTCTGGTTTACACATGCGTTCTCTTACTATTAAATTTTTGTCCAAATCTTTGAGTACGTTTCTAATATTTGAGCAACATGAATATGATTAAGTGCGTGTTTTCCAGTGGAGGTGTCTTGGAGAAAAATAAAACTTGAATTACTTCATTTGGACTCTCATATCTCACGCATAACACGTCTAAGGGATGTCAATGGTAACAAAATGTGGTTTATAAATTGCTAAAAGGTTGCACTTGTATGACCCGATTAACTGAAATGAAAGCTATAAAAAAGTTAGAACACTAACTGTACGTACACACCGCCGCCGATTTGAGCTTCAAAGTTACAGGAAGTCATTAATTTTCAATGGAAGCCGGTTTCTCTCAGCTGCAAGAAGCGGAAAATCCGCCGGCGTTGCGTTTTGGGCGTGTTGAGTGACCAGAGCGTCAAGCAGAAAGTTGAACTTTGGTCAACTTTATGGTAATGAGCTATGACGCGGTTCAGCGGCAAGCGACGAGCAACCAATCGGAATATAAGCTATATAAGCTAAAAAATGTTTTACTCAAAACTTTAATATACAGTATAGTTTGAGAAAGTTATATTTGAGGAAAGGGAAATATACAGTTATGAAGTAGAATATACAGTATATTTATGATTATTTACTGCAAATATTTTGCAACAAGAAAGTTAAAATTTAAGAACATAAGTGGAGGAAGGGCTTGAATACATGTACAAATGCATGACAAGAATATAATATATTAGAGAATTTTTTTTTTTCATGACACCCTTTTGAATTCTTTTATGACATAGTCAAGATAAAGATATAGACTACATGGGGGAAGAGAAAAGGGTAGAACATGTAACTAAGGTCCCCTGCTGGAATCAAACCAGGGACATTGCAACCACCAATAAACCCTCTCACCAGACAAGAACGTCATTAAACAATTCTCCAAAACCTCAGATTTCATTCAATGACAACGTTGTTGCTACAACTAATTGATAAAGCAACATTTTGAAAATCTGCGCCCCCTACAATATCTGTGCATGGTAAATACAGTATTGCGCAGAAATATGGCCAAACTATGGAATTGACAGGCAACTATATCACTTGGTAAAAGGCACGTTTAGACTGCGAAAACCACAATTGTAAAAGTTTGGGCTATGTTTAGACAGAAACGATCTGAAGAGAAAACGCAAAAGTGGCGTTGCGTTATCACTTTTTATTCCGTGTTTAGACGAGCGTTTTGGGGGGGAAATCTGTGTGCATATGGTGACGCAAAAGTGTGTGAAAATTGATTGTAGTATGCACACCAGGCGGCTAGGTGGTAGTGTGAAGCACTGCAACACAACACCACAAAGTCCGCGCGCCTGCATAGAACCTTCCTTCTACTTCTCCCCCTAGTAGCACGAAACCCTAACATGGTGAGGCGAACAACAGAAGCTGACAATTTTGTCTGGACAGACGAGGAGGTGGCACTGAGAGTCCTGCCAGTCCAAATATATAGACATATGGACTGAATTTCTTCAGCAGTATCCTGTACCTGGAGGGACGTCATATCCACACGAGAAAAATGCTATCTGTAAAAGTCAGATATCATCAAAGCTGAAAGCCATCCGGACCAAGTATAGGCAGGCTGTGGATACCCACTGGCGGAGTGGCCATGGGCGAATATTCACTCTATATTTTGATTTATGTAACAAAATATGGGGTGGGTCGCCAGCCACCACAACAATAGAGGCTGCAGATGTTGCGTTTTTACCCTTTAGCGGTTTTGAGATTTCCACTCTGGAGGGTGGTTTCACTTTTTTGCGTTTTTAAGCCCCAAAAACGCCGTCACCGTCTAAACGAAAGGCACATCTGATAAAATATTTTTAAGTTTTCACCCGTCAGCATTCTTGTGTAAACAGGGCCTTATTGTGTGTCATACCGTGCAAGATGGGTTTAATAAAACCTTAGTCGCAATCTGTGTCACTGTATGAATTAAGGCATGTCAGACTGTGCAGTGAATTGTAGTGCTCTGATATTAAGAGGAAAAAAGAAGTATATCAGAGCGGAGGCACATCGTTGGCTTGCATCATTTGTTGAAAATTTCTTTATTAGGAGTAACCCCTTGAGATGCAGCATCTCGTTTTTGAGGGGGTCCTTAACAATAAATAAATAAACAGTACAATCATAATTAGACACAATAGTTAACAACACAAAAACAGACAAAAGAACAAAAACAACAACAAAAAACAAAACAAACAAACATCATAGTCAGTCAGTCATAATCAAGTTTGAGGCAGAGCAAGAATAAAACTGGATATTAATAATATTAGAAGAGGTGTTATCATGATATTGTAGAGGATTATGGACAGGTACGGTTGGTACTGTAATAGGAAAACAGGGCATTTTTAAAGGAGTGAAGAGATAGACTGGATCGAATGTTTACAGGTAGATTATTCCAATCTGAGGGGGCATAAAACCTAAAGGCTTTCTTAGCAGTAGCGAAAGATACAGCAAGGACAGAAAAAAAAATAATTGTGTAGAATGTCTCAAGTGTTAGGTAGAGGAAAAGGGTACCATAAGCTGTTTTAGATAACTAGGGTAATTGGAATGTATACATTTATAAATAAACTGCAACCAATGCTGATGTCTTCTTATTGAGGGTGATGGTAGAGCAAGTTTTTCATACATAATACAATGATGAGTTGTGAAAGGACATCTAAAAACAAATCTACAGATTCTGTTGTAAACAACATTGAGAGGGAGCAGATTAGTGCTGGGTGCAACCTGATATACATCATCAGCATAATCCATAATTGGTAAGATAAGTTGTTTCTTTCTAACATTAAGGGAGAAGCATTTTCCGGAGCGGTAGAGAACACCAATACCAAAGTTGATTCTTTTTAAAATATAATCAATATGACACTTAAATGAGAGCTCAGAGTCTAGCCAAAGTCCAAGGTATTTGGTGTGTTCAGCTTTTTGCAGTGAACTACCATCAGAACATGTAATTACACATGTGACCTTTTAATTTGGCTTTGATGGTCTGTTGAGTTCCAAAAATCATAATGTGAGATTTGGTTTTATTAAGTACTAATTTATTTCTTATGAGCCAGTGTTGTAGGCTATCAAAGTCAGACTGCAGAGCTGATTTTTTCTGTAATTAATTAGTTTTGGAAGTTTATAGTACTGCATCATATGCATAAAGCTGAACACAACATTCAGAGCAGATTGATGGAAGGTCATTAACAAAAATAGAAAATAGAAGTGGACCAAGAGTTGAACCTTGAGGGACACCTCGTTGCTGAATTAATATATCAGATTTGCATCCTTGTATCATAACACATTGTTTTCTATTATGGAGATAAGAATTGAACCAGAGTAGTGCAGACCAGCAGAGAACAATTTATCTAAGAGCAAGTAGTGATCAACTCGAACGCTTTTGTCAAATCAATAAAAATTGCACCAAATCGTTGACTGCTATTAGATGCGGAGAAAATATCATTTGTAAGCTTTAATAGTGCAGTGGTTGTGGAGTGATTTGATCGAAAGCCAGATTGGAACGGTGATAAGGTATTGCACTTATTTAGATAATGGGACAGTTGATCATATATCATTTATTCAAAAACTTTTGCAATAGAACAGATGATTGAAATTGGTCGATAATTATTGGGATCAAGACCATCACCGCCTTTGGTGGAGTGATACTGGAGCATTTCCATATGGCAGGTATTTCACATGTGGATAAAGACATATTAAAGAGATCACATAACGGATACATAATGATATGAGATGATCATTTTAGAAATTTGGCTTCAATGCCATCCAACCCAGGACCACTGCTCACTTTTAGAGTATTGATTGCATTTTGTACCTCCACAGGTGTTATATGCTTGAAAGAGAAACTATGACTGGGCAGGGAATTGTTTAAGTGGCAATCAGTAGAGAGATTGGGAACTGTAGCTGAAGCTACCTGGGAAAAATGTTGATTGAACGCTTGTGGTATTAGTAGTGGGTCTTGTAAAGTGATTTTATTGACTGTGAGTTTAGTAGATGAGGATTTCTTAGATGTATTAATTATATCTTTAATTGTATTCCAGAACTGTTTAGGGTTTTTAAAGTCATGTACAAGGGATTCCTTATAATGGCTAGATTTAGCATTTCTGAACATAGTTTGGACCTTTCCCAGTCAGTCGGATCTTTGGTTTTATGAAAGTTAGCCCAGGCATTATCTCTCTGTCTAAATATACTTATAAGGTCAGATGTTATCCATGGAAGATATGCACCCTTAACTTTAGTGGTTTTCATGGGATGTGTTTATCTACAACGTTAACAAATTCAGAGTATAGAAAGTCCCATGCATTATTTACATCTGGAATAAGATGAAACCTATCCCAATTAATTGAGATCAGGTCATTTATAAAATGGTTTATATTCAATTTCTTATATTGCCTAATTCTAATTAATTTGGGTTGTAATTTTTAATTTTCCAGATGCAATATACAATGACATGGTCACTTAAACAGTCGGACATAATTCCTGCTTTAATGAATCTGTTTGGATGAGAAACCAGTATCCAGTCAAGCAGAGATTGACTCCGGGGGGTAACACGGGTGGGTTCTCTGATAAAATGGGTTAGGTTTAGGTTTCCAAAAAGGTTTCTTTCTTTTGAGGATTTATCAGTGCAGTTCTTGTTAAAGTCTCCCAATAAGATAATCTCATTTCTGCACTTAATTGAATTAATAGTAGAGATGATACAATCAAATGATTCCGCTGGTGCAGAGGGAGGTCTATAGATGTTGCGTAGATATGTATTTATTATCATGCAGGGTTATCTTTACAAAAATACACCCAAAGTGAGAGGGCTTAACATCAGGGACAATTAACTCAAAGACCAAGTGAGAGGACACATATGTGGCTACACCACCACCCCTGGAAGCTCTATCAGCTCTGTAAATGATGTAGTCTTTGAGATTTATTTCATTGGTACCTTTTCTATCGGTGAGCCAGGTTTCAGATAATATAATGACATTTGGTTTGTATTGTTCAACCCATGCTTGAAATAGGTCGATTTTTGGTAGGAGGCTTTTTATATTGAGATTAATTATTTTTAATCCTTTAACACTATCCAGTGTGAAGTATAGAGTTTAGAGACTGACCAATGACGAGATATGTCAGAGCTAGGAAAATCCAGATAATCAGATTATAAAATAATAATAATCAGTAACATTTAAACACACGGACAGAACACACAGGCAAATCATAAAAAACAGACACAAAATCATTGGCAATGAACACTGCCACGAGATGTCAATGTTGGGGTTATCAAACTGATGCAATTCTGAGGGATACTGGGCTGGTATCTACTTTTCTTCCTTAAACCTCTCTCACTCTCCTCTTTCTCTCTAGTTGTTTTTCCATCAGTCGTGGTATGTAACTTAGTAATGCACTTAAGTACACATTTGAGGTACTTGTACTTTACTTGAGTCTTTTCTTTTCATGCCACTTTCTACTTCTACTCCTTACCTCCATTCATCTTTAGTTACTAGTTACTTTACACATTAAGCTTTTTGCACACAAAACACATGTAGTTTATAAAATACCATGTTTTATTATAAATTAAACTACCCAACAATATAACGGCGTACAAGTCCAGCTGAATTGATTCGACCATTAGACAGTTGATTGACAGAACTGTTTGGATCGTTTTCAGTTTCTAAAATGTGAGGATTTTTCTGCTTTGAGTACTTTTACTTTTAATACTAGTTTAGTACATTTTCCTGATGATACTTTAATACTTTTACTTAAGTAACATTTTCAACGCAGGACTTTTACTTGTAACAGAGTATTTTTAAAGTGTGGTATTATTATTTAAGATCTGAATACTTCTTCCACCACTGGTTTCCATTCACCTACTTTAATGCACATTTTGCTGTTAGAAAAGCTCAATAGTACCGGCAACATTTCATAAAACTTCCTCAATGGCGTCCTCAAGGTGGTTTTTGTCTTCGTCGGGTAAAGAGTAAATATGGAAATGGCGAATAAACTCAGAGATCGAGCGAACATTTAACTCAGCAGTAATCAGCTGTTTTTGCTGTCGCCGTCTTCCGGGATATTCCCAGAATGTGTCTTTGTCTCCGGACAACATGAAACATGGCCAATATCACAGACATGAAGGAACTTATTAAAACTTGCTCAATTGAAACAAATTCCTGAAGAACTCTCTATTTTTAGATGGGATAGATGGTCAAAGCGACTTGTTTTGTTTCCAATTACCAACCTCTACTTCATCTGACAGTTGAATGGAAACCCAGCTCTCTCTCTCTCTCTTCGCTCTCTCTCTCTCTCTCTCTCTCTCTCTCTCTCTCTCTCTCTCTCTCTCTCGTTTCTTTCTCTTGTTCTGCCTATGAAAACAGGGCATAGCTCAGTCTTGCATAGACGATTCCATTCATAGAATCTTGGCTCTCTCTCCAGCCTTTCCTCCGTACCACAACTTTTTTTTATAATAGAGCCTTCATCATCCCTCCCTCCATTCCTCTCTTTCATTCCGGCGCTACATTTATTCCTTTACTGTCTCTTCTTTCCTTCCTTGCTTTGTTTCTTCTTTTCCCCTTATTTTCTTTCCCCCTCCTTCATCCCTCATTGCCCCTTGATCACTCTTTAATTCCCCATCATGCTTCCCTCTGTATCTCTATTGCCTCTGCAGCTTATACCTCTGGGTTTGTTTGCTTTCTAAACATGGCGCGTCCCAGAGGGGTGGTGCTGCAGTACTAAACCACCTGACTGATATGAACACACATCATAACCACACTTTTCCGGCCTGTTGCCGCGAACAAAGTCGCCATTTACAGTTGACAACACTGAGTTGTTAATGTAGATTCAAGCACACACACACACACACACACACACACACACACACACACACACACGCAGACATACACACACACACACACACGCAGACACTGTGTCAATGTGTTCGCTGACAGGCATATGTTGTGGTGGCAATATCGAGGTGTTGATGGTTTGCCAAATACTGCTCCACTCTCACTCCTGTGGTTAGTGTGTGTGTGTGTGTGTGTGTGTGTGTGTGTGTGTGCGTGTGTACAATACAGTAACAGAACCCTAATTACACTTGGTTTTTAAATGGGTTTCGGTAATGTGAACACAAGTAGAAAGCCGTTCACACCTGTGTCTATCATGGGTCTCCAGCTGACCACTTGTGTTCAGATTTTATTACTGCCTACGTCACTTCTGTGCACAGTTGTCATATCTCGCCATGCACCTTGGCATGCCTTATCCATACATAAATGGTTTCATGTAGGGTTTGATTAGCCTCGAAATCCATTACTCTCAGAGATATCCAACACAGTATCAGTACTGTAAGTCATGTTTACATGTAGAGTAACAAATTATAAAACTCACAATTAAACAAGGCATTTGACAGACAGCATACTGTTCCTGGACGTATTGGTGCCTGGGTTCTTTGACCCGCTCACTATTTTCCTACAATTCTGACATGTTGTGTGCACGCATTTGTAAATAAGACAAGAAAGATCCATACTTTTGGGATTGGGCAAGCTTGTATGTAAAGAAGTAATTACCATTTTTATGCATATTTTGTGGAAACAACATGAATTGTGTTAATGGTATGGCCTGAACAGACCGAAGTTGGGCTAATTGTGTTGAGTATTTTGAAAATGGGACTACAGATTGGACAAAAGGATGTTAGTGATAGTAAAAAGAAACTCTATTATGTAGGCTAGACACTGTCACAGGTCATGTTAGCAGTGGTGTTGGTACGCAACATTTCGTCCAAGCAACCACATCCTGCATTGACGACAAATTTTAACATTTCACATTTAACAAATGCTAGGTTGTACGTCGACCAAAATCAATGTCAATATGTAAATGAGAATCGCCCACCCTGACCCCCCCACCTCAACCCTGGCACGGATTCTTCCTCTTCTTTTTTCCAACAAACTTATTTTATACGATTTTGTGGGGTTTATATTTTACATTAACTGCTAAATGTAGCTACAGACACAGCTTGGTTGCAGATGTTGTTAATTATTTCTCCCCAATTTCGGTTCACATTCCTGTTGAAACATGTTTGATATAGGTTTTGAATCCTTTATTGGGGATTTTTTCCTGGTAGAAAGTGCAGACGGTACCAGTGTCAGGCTGTAGCAAGGTTCAGATAAACATCTGTCGAATGTTGTTGAAGCCCAAGTGTTGACGCCTGTCCACTATGCCCGTGTTAGATCGCATATCAGGTGCGATCTAGCAAGGCTGGGGACCAGTGTTTGAGGCCACGGGTATAGTTCTGACTCATAAAGGAAACTGTGGCTGAAAAGGAGTACTTGCACTTGTAACCGAGTGAAGCACCGGCGTCTTCGCTTCCTGCAGTTTCCTCTTGATATTCAATTGACTTGAAACCTCACCGTGAACCCTCTGCGAACCAGCCACAACCCATAATAGACCTCCCTATGATCTCTGATACCCCAATTAACCACCCCTCTTCCCCCCAGTCATCTCCTAATCCTCCCCAGGGAATGAGGATGCTTCTACCAGCTGTTGTGGGCAGGGAAATGTTACTTCTACTTCTTCCTTTCCTCTTCTTGATCATGTATAATATAATCGTAGATCATGGGGTTGATTGCTGTGACCTTTGACCTCTTACCTTTTATTGTTACGATCAAAAATAAAAAAGTTGAGCTGTGTTGTAGAATAACAATAAATTAACTTTGCATTTCTTTCTCACTCTCCACTAGGTTGAAAGGCATTCTGGGAACTATAATAACAAACAGTATTTGACCAAAGAAAGTAAATGTAACGCTTTATTCTAAAATCATCAGAAAACTGTATTGATCACCTCAGGGAAATTGTTAAGTTGCAAATGCTCACAATCAAATTTAATCCAAAAATAAGAGTAAGAAAAAAATAATTGTATAAAATAGCATCGCTAAAGTGCAAGAAATAAAAAAAGTTACGTAAAAATAAGTAAGTTTAGGTTTGAAAGATTCAAATAATGATGTTATACAATGGATTGTGCAAATGCTATTGAACGTAAATAAAGTACACTGTGAACATAAGTATCAACAGTGAACAAGTGGCTGAAACATGTCAGACTACAACAATGTCATGGTATTGCACATATAACTAATGGATTTTTGCACAGAGTAATTATTGCACATCGTAGAGATATGATATGGAAATACATGTTGTGAGTCCAGTTCTCTGAGTGCTATACACTCAGAGGGAAGAGTTAAATAGTTTGATGGCCACAGACAGGAACGAGCTCCTGTTGCGCTTTGTGGTGCATCATGGTTGTATGAGTCTCTCACTGAAAGTGCTCCTCAGACGGAGCAGTTTGTTGTGGAGTGGGTGGGAGGAGTTGTCCAGGATGGAGTGTACTTTGGACAGCATCCTTCTCTCTGACACTGTCTTTAAGGAGTCCAGCTCCATACCAACAACATCACTGGCCTTGCGGATCAGTTTGTTGAGTCTGTTGGTGTCTGCCACTCTCAGCCTGCTGCCCCAGCATACAGGAGAGCACTATTCACCACAGACTCGTAAAACATCCTCAGCATCATCCGACGCATGTTGAAGGACCTAAGCCTCCTCATAAAATAGAGGCGACTCTGGCCCTTCCTGTACAGCACTTCAGAGTTCTTAATCCAGTCCAGATTATTGTCTATATGTACTCCCAGGTATTTGTAGTCCTCCACCATGTCCACACCGATGTCTCGGATGGAGACAGGGGTCACTGGTGCTTTTTTTCAGGTCCACTACCGGCTCCTTTGTCTTTGTCACATTGAGCTGCAAATAATTGTACGCGCACCATGTGACAAAGTTCTCCGCCACAGCCCTGTATTCAGTCTCTTCACCATTGCTGATACATCCCACCACTGCAGTCATCAGAAAACTTCTAAGGATGGCAGGAATCTAATCTTTACCCTTGACGTTCCATTTCCGGGATTGCTCTGTTGCCTCATTTATGCCGGATATCCGTCGCCTTGGGCTTCCTTTGTGTTGGCATTTTAAACTCCAATGGATTTATGAGGTTAATCTTTTCTCAGATCTCGGCAGGGTAAATCCAGACAGCTAGCTAGACTATCTGTCCAATCTGACTTTTCTGTTGCACGACTAAAACAAGTTTTGAAGGATGTTCCACCAAAACAGGTTCCTTCCCGAGACTATTTTGCAGCGACGGCGTTGCGCCATACGCCCAAGATGATTGTGATTGGTTTAAAGAAATGCCAATAAACCAGATCACGTTTTTCTCCCATCCCGGAATGCTGTTTGAGCCAGACCTTCCTACGCAGAGCCGTGGAGGAAGGCCTGGCAATGCGAGACTGCTGCATGTGCGACTTAAAGTGCCCATATTATGAAAAAAAAACTTTTTCTGGGATTTGGGGTGTTATGTTGTGTCTCTGGTGCTTCCACACACATAAAAACTTTGAAAAAAATCCATCCATGCTGTTTAGAGTGAGATACGGTTTCTGAATGTGTCCTGCCTTCAGTCTCTGGGTGAGCTGTTCAAAATCGGCACGGCTTGTGAAGTCACAAGCCGAAACAAGCAGGCTAACCGCAACCATTAGCTCGTAGCATTAACGCTAATGCTAACGCTAGCATGCTACCTCGTCCTCAATAGCAAAGCACTGCTACAACACACACAAGTTCACCATAATCTACAAAATAACTACTTACATGTGCGTCCCTCATTTAGAAGTCTCCCAGCTAATCCTGCCTTGTAACTGACCAAAGTTGTAGAAACAGCCTTTCTTTTACTGTCTATGGAGCTAGCTAGCTGACATGATCTACATCTGAGCTACTGGGCATGTGCAGTGCAATCAAAGATAGTACAGAAGAAGAAGAAGAAAAGAGGTCTCACTCTGTAGCTAAAACAGAGACCAGCTGAAAAGAGGATCTGCAGCAGTGAGAGAGAGCGGTGCAGTACAACACAAATATGGTGTTTTTTGAAAATTAAACCATGTAAACCTATTCTGGTACAAACTTAAAATACAATTATGAACCTGAAAATGAGCATAATATGGCTGCTTTAAGTGCGACTCAAGACCGAGTCTCAAACTTGAGTCCACAATTCTGGCTAGGACGTGGGGTCTTTGACACAGGATCAAGGCAGGACGTCTTTCACAGCACGGGGACAGTTTAGAAAGCCAGGATCATATTGAAGGCCTGCTGAAGGACTCCACTCAGCTGGGTGGCACAGGCCTTGAGCACCCTGGGGCTGACACCATCATGGCCTGCAGCTTTTCCTGCGTGGGTCCTTTCAGCTGTCTTGTCAATACAATATTAATAATGAGTACCTGCTGGAACAATCTGAGCTTGTGACCTCACTGTGACTCTCTGACATCACTGGGACCTCGCAGTGACTCCACAGTAACATTACTGTCCCGTGACCCCACTGTGACCTCCTAATGACATCACAGCGAGATGAAAACCCTTCATCAAAAGCTTCTGCCGGTAAGAGTCACGCCACGCCCACATTCACCTGCAGTCCTATCAGGAGGTTCGTTTATCACCCTGGGGGTGGAGTCTTCAATGAGCAGTGGAATCAGCTTGTGTTTCTTCCTCAGCCCTTTGATCACATTCTGATGAGTCACACCCTCGCCTCGGGGGCGGGAGGAGGGCCAGCCAGGTGTGTGAGTGAGTGTCTGTGTGTGTGTCTGCGTTTGTGTCAGGTGGATCAGTGAGAAAATGGGAGTTGCAACCTCTTGCTGACACTTAATCGGTTTGGCTCAGGCCGTTGCCACAGCGATGGTGCAGCGCTGAGAAAAAAACAAGTTGTCCATCATTTACATGTATTTGATATTTCTGTTGATCTGCTGGCATGTGAGCAGACAAGTTTACTACTGGTCACACACACACACACACACATACACACACATACACACACACACACACACACACACACACACACACACACACACACACACACACACACACACACACACACAAATAAACACTACATGTACACTCCTGAATAGGCTCCACCCATCACTTTCCTTTAGCGTTGAAGCATATGAAAGAAAAATAAAACTCCAATCTGTTTCTCTCTCTGTGTCTCTCTCACACACACACACACACACACACACACACACACACACACACACACACACGCACGCACACGTTTGTTTCACTATCTTTGTGGGGACCCGTTATTGACATAATGCATTCCCTAGCCCCTTACCCTAACCTTAACCATCACAACAAAATGCCTAACCTTAACCCTTACCCTCCTTACCCCCTTAACCATAACCTAACTCTATCCCTAATCCTACAACCAAGTCTTAACCCTCAAACAGCCCTTTAACCTTGTAGGGTCCAGCATTTTGGGCCCCACAAGGCTGTGCAGACCCCACAAGTATACTGTATTCCCCGGTTTTTGGACCCCACGAATATAGTAAAACAAGCACACACACACACACACACACACACACACACAAACAGACACACACACAAAGGCAAAGTCTGTCTATTTCTATAACAGTGTGTGTGCTGCTACGGTTGAGTGTATTTGTATAGCTGCTTATGTATGTGATTTTGTATGTGTGTGTGTGTGTGTGTGTTAGCCAATAGGGCGGTGTCTGCTGTACAGGATTAGATGTCACCATGGCATGTATGGTTATGTGCATGTCACAACAACATCATCACGCATTGCCCTTCCCCTCGCCAACCTGTCGCCACGTGAACGCTTAACGAGCTGACCAATGGGATCGCCCGGTGGATTTTATTTATTTATTTTCTTGAAATCTCAGATTTACGTCATCAGTAAGAGAAAGAGGAGGGAGGGTTGAGTTAAAGCTCCTCCCACTCGCCCTCCCTGTCTTCTCGCTCGGCGCAGTCTAGCTCGTCCCAACACTGCCACCTGGTGTCTGGTCAGCATCACCGACACTTCCTCTATCCTTGAATATCGCCTTTGTTCTCCCTTTTTTTTTCTTTCTTCAGGGCTGTGTTGCTCACCCACTAATAATATAAAGTCTGTGAGTGATATTGGAGTTTTGTCATTACCTCTTGTCCTCCTCCATACCACACATATATCCTCCTCCTTTTCTGCCTTTCCATCATCTCATCATCTGCTTGTCCTTTCTCTTCTCTCCTCTCTTTTCCTATTTCCTTTTCCCCATTTTGTTTGTCCTCCACTCTCTTTGTCTACCATCCCTTCACCTCTTCTTGTGCCTTTTCCTCTCCTTTGCTCTTCTTTCAAAGGCCACAGGGAGGTCAGAGTTCGGAGGGAGTTCACTGTCTCTTCCCCCTCAGCCAATGACTGATCACTTCCTATTTAGACCCGAGAGACAAATGAACGGTGTGTGTGTGTGTGTGTGTGTGTGTGTGTGTGTGTGTGTGTGTGTGTGTGTGTGTGTGTGTGTGTGTGTGTGTGTGTGTGTGTGTGTGTGTGTGTGTGTGTGAGAGAGCGGTTAAATAATAGAAGGGCGAAAAAGAGGAAATTAGAAGAATATAATGGAATGGAATAAAACAAAGGTTATAGATTATGATACTATTCATTCAAACACACAACCTTTGTAAAAAAAAAAAATAAAGTTATACTGCTAAAAATAACATAAATGAGTTGTATTTTAAGGATGAATGTATCCATTAACGAAACAATGTTTAAAATATATGTGTAAGCTTTTACTGGACTCCAGACCCACTAGATTTAAGACAATACTGAGGTCTGGAGTCAATCATTATTTTATATCATTGCATGTATTGTCTTACCTATTCTGCTTTTCATTTTCTAACATGCTCTTTCAAATATTCCTCCACTGGAAAAAAAATGCTTATTTCAAAATATTACATTCTGAGTAATGCCAGAATGTGAAAGTGTGTAAAATCCCCACATTTTCAGACACAGTCGGTGTCCTCAGTAGTAGCTATGGCCTTCTTCCTATTGTGGAAATAATGTGGGATAAAATGTTCACACACACAAACACACATACACACACACACACACACACACACACACACACGGACAGGTGTGTTTTAGTCACGATGGTGACACGGTGTTACAGATACACACAATACACAATGAGTG
>NC_050174.1:19798010-19808010 GCF_008315115.2 Sander lucioperca
TCTGATAGTAAACAATGGCATGATGATGATGATGATGATGATGATGATAATGATGGAACCGGTCTGAGTTACTAGAAAGTGACTCATAAAGACCTGTACAGTATATGCATGTTTTTTTCATTTTACTTGTATGTGAAGTATGCATACTGTGTATGAATGCATATTTATTTTTGTATACTTCTGTGCATGTGTGTTTAAATTCATGCCTTTATACATGAGTGAGTGTGTTCTTTAGCCAGAATTAGGTCCTATACCCCCTTCAACACCACCCACCCACACACACACACACACACACACACAAACAGCCACACACAGACACACACACACACACACACACCCACACACACACACACACACACACACACACACACACACACACACACAGAGTCTCACTCAGTGAAGTACACACTGTCTGTTTGCTTAGTGCCATGGACAATAGGTGGCAGATGCAAACACGCTGCCTGCTGATTTGACTCTTCAGCCAAACAGCCAGCGAGCTTTGAACTGCTGAAGAACAGCAGCATTTGAATTCCATTCATTTGAATGGAGACGAGTTGTCTTTGCCTTCTTGTGCAGCTGCTGGCTACACGCTCAAAAAAGCAGGCTCAATGTGCACGAGGTACTGAATGACAAATTGTGGGAACATGAGGCGCTGACATGCGTGTGATCAGCGTTGATGGTGAAGAAAAGGAACAAAGTCTTTCTTTTTCTAATACTTCTGTCTATCCAGAGGTTGACTAAACAGAACACTCAATTCACCTTCATACATTTCCACACATTCCACACATTTTCCACTCTGCCAGTCTCTGCTGGTGGCCACTGTGCAGCTCCACTGCAGCTGCCACGTGACTGACCATGTGTTGTTGTTATAATCAGCTAAATTGCTGAGACGTTATATATGAAAGAAAATTGTCCCAGCTCTCTTAATATCTTGAATCTTAACTGTGAATGGTAAAAATGTCTTCACACTGCCACAAGCAGTGTTGCGCAAGTTACTTCCAAAATGCAATATATTATAGATTAGTAGTTACTGTCATTTGAGAGTAATTAGTTATATTACAATATTACTGTGTTTGAATTGTAATGCTTTACACTATTGCGTTACTTTCACCAAAATAACAGCGAAGATATGACTTGGTAGGTAGCTTGTGAATTTCACCACAGGGTCAACAAAGTCTCATCTTTATCCACTACAATACATCATAATTTATTCATAATATTTTGTATTATTAATCTGAATCTGCCAAGTAACTAAAGCTTTAAAATAAATAGTGAAGTAAAACTTGACTCTGAATTGTGGGGGAGTAGAAGTATAAAGTAAGAGAAAATGAAAATATTCAATTAAAAGTAGGCCTACCTTACAATTTTATTGAAGTACGGTATAGTTACTTTTCACCGCTGATAAAATGTCATGCTTTACATGTAGCAAGCCTAAACATTAATTCCTGACATGTTTAAATCTGTCAGCAGCTCGGACACACCGCTGTCCGCGCTGATGTACCGTTACCTGTTGGGACACAGATGTTGTCCGTACCGTTACCTGTTGGGACACAGATGTTGTCCATACCGTTGCCGGTTGGGACACAGATGTTGTCTGTGATGTTACCTGTTGGAAAACAGATGTTGTCTCTGGTACCATTCTGGTTCGCCTCAACGCAACTTATAAAACTCCTGAAAATAATGTCCATCTCGCAAATGTATCTGTCTCTGCAGTTATTTCAACCACCAAATTCCAACAACAAGAAATAACACTCACTTGTTTTCTGTGCCGAAATGTTTCGCGGTGTTGGTGAAGTTAAAAAAAAAATCTACAGAAGGAGGCGGGTTGAGGGGGTGAAATGGTCAAGCAACACAGGACTTTCACCCAGCAGACCAGGGTTTGTGTCCCATTCTTGTCTCGTGTGTCACTTAAACGTACATCTTTCACCTCTGTACATCTTTTTTTCTTAACTCTAAGTAAGTGGTTTTACCCTGCAAGTTAAAAGAAATGACACCAAGTCATCCCGACACATAGCGTCAAAAAGTGACGCCAAGGGTTCCTGACCAAGCGTCAGTATTTGACGAGTTGGGAGTAAGAATGTGTTGTAGGGACAGCTAGTATGCAGTCTGTAGCGATGTTGCTGTAGTGGCCTCAGACAGACATTGCATGGCACGGGAAGTCTATGAACCCAGAATGTCTTAGCTATACACATCAATTGCAAATGAAACAGCTGGAAAACTAAGAAGACACTGTTACAAACAAATGGTAACCATTTGAAAAATACAACAAACCATGAAACCAGACTAAAGGTGCAAAGACACTCGAAAACAAGTTTGGACGATGTGCTGTCTGACCTCGTCGAAAGGCAATGCGATGGGAGTGAGAATGTGTTGTACGGCCATCTCCTCCTGCCTGGAGATCTCAGGTGCTTCTTTTAAGAGTCATTTTTATCACCTTTTCATAACTCTATATAGCTGTTGTTATTTATTGCTAATATTGATGTTTTAATTTATTGTTGAATCTTAAGTTTTTTATTAAATTCATATGTATTTGGATCTTGTTTTTATTTATTGTTTTTACCATACAGCACTGTGTGCTATACAAATAAAGTTATTATTATTATTATTATTATTATTATTATTAGAGGGGTGAGATAAATCACTTTCTAAATATAGGGTAAAAGAGAGAGGAATCCACACAGCTGGCAAACCACTGAGTGAAGTGGATGTTGTCAGATGCAGGTGTGTGTGTGTGTTGGGGGGGGGGGGGGGAATAAGAGTTAATAAGCTTGTTAGCATACTGACATTATGCTGACAAATTAAAATTTTTAACTGATGACGGTGCAGGATGAAAAGTCAGAGAATCAGCAAAGACAATAGGACACACTGTTTTGAGGTGAACTATTATGCTTTTCCATATTTTCTGTCATATCTATAATGTTATAATATCGGATTTTCATGTTTAACATGGCCAAAGCTTCAAATAATGAGGTAAAAGTTAGTCAGAGAAATCTCCATGAGCTTAAACATTCAGACTTCCCACTGTTGTGAACTACTCGCAGTATGATGTCATCTGCTCCAGGTAGGCAGGACTGGAGTGTTTTTTTTGTTTTTTAAAAGGGGTGATAGAATGATTATATAGGGTATTTCACACTGTTCCTTAAGGTCTCCTAATAGGGTATGTAACATTGGTTGGGCTGAAAATTGCCCGAATGCTATTTTATTAGGCCCTTAACTACCCTGTGAATATGGCTCTATTTCTTCCAAATATGGTATGCTCATGAATATTTAGATGAGCTGCGCGCTGATTGGTTTGAGCGAACCCCATAGAAAGACATTGGAGATGAGACAGCAGGTCTCATATTTCAGACACTGCAAAGTTATACATTGTTTGTCGGGCTATTTCATTATTAAATTCACTTCTGAGACTGTTTTATGCGCGAAATCAACTATTTAAAGCTCAAATATGGGCCGTTTTACGAAAATTGATGGCTAATTGCAAATTTGGTAAGACGTGTCGGACTTTAGCTAGGAGCTCCACACAGTCTGACGAAAAAACGGCAACCTCCATACCTGTCACGCAGCCTGCTGAGCTCCTGCTGAACTGCGACACACAGTCATACAAAATTTGCAATTAGCCATCAATTTTCGTAAAACGGTCCATATCTGACCTCTACATAGTTGATTTCTCGCATAAAAAATTCTCAGAAGTGAATTTAGTAATTAAATAGCGGACCCCTGGAGATCTGCATGACCTAGCTAAATTCAGAAGACTAAGCTGACCTCAGGTCAGTGGTGTAGCCTATGCAAATGTTGGGGCGTGACAAATACTAGGATTTGGGATGCTTACGTCAGCTTCCAGCTTTGTTGAGATTGGCCCGTTTTCAGCAGCAGTTTAAAAATGTGAGATTTGCAGAGGATAGGGGTATCAATGGGATTTTGAGCTTCTATGTATGTCCTATTTACCCACTGAACTGTCGTTATTCAACTATGACAAAGTAAAATCGGTTTTGCATTCTATCACCCCTTTAAGCTACTGCAGTGTTAACACTGTCACATGTATCTACATGCTAATGGCAGTGAAAGATGTAATCTTGGCTCCCAATGTTGTTAATTTCTGTGATATCGTACTTTACTGGGCGAGTGAAAAGTTTTAGCCAGTGACCTGGTGGCTATATTTGAAAAGTCAAGGGATACTAAAAATTTATGAAATTACCTAATTGCATGGCAATCCATCCAATTGTTGTCGAGCTATTTCTCCCCGCGGGAAAAATATCAACCTCATGGTGGAACTAGATTAAAGGTCAGGGTCACCAAGGTCTTTAGAATCCATGCTGCGAAGACCATGAATGTTTGCACTAAATTCCATGGCAATCCATCCAATAGTGCATAAGTGTAATCCTGACATCACAGAACTAGAATGTGTGATAGTGACCCAATATTTAGTGTGGCAGACTTTGTTCAGACCGTCCTCAGCCAGAAAACGGCCGTATATACACTCACTGAAGATTATTAGGAACACCTGTTCAATTTTTCGTTAATGCAATTATCTAATCAATCAATCACTTGGAAGCTGCTTCAATGCATTTAGGGGTGTTGTCCAGGTCTAGACAATTTCCTGAACTCCAAACTGAATGTCAGAATGGGAAAGAAAGGTGATCTAAACAACTTTGAGCGTGGCATGGTTGTTGGTGCCAGACGGGCTGGTTTGAGTATTTTCCAATCTGCTCAGTTACTGGGATTTTCATGCACAACCATTTCTAGGGTTTACAAAGAATGGTCTGAAAAAGGAAAAACATCCAGTATGCGTCAGTGTGGGCGAAAACGCCTTGTTGATGCTAGAGGTCAGAGGAGAATGGGCCGACTAATTCCAGCTGATAGAAGATCAACTTTGACTCAAATAACCACTCGTTACAACCGAGGTATGCAGTGAAGCATTTGTGAAGCCACAACACACACAACCTTGAGGCAGATGGGCTACACCAGCAGAAGACCCCACCGGGTACCACTCATCTCCACTAAAATTAGGAAAATGAGGCTACAATTTGGACAAGCTCACCAAAATTGGACCTTTCAAGACTGGAAAATGTTGCCTGGTCTGATGAGTCTCGATTTCTGTTGAGACATTGAGATGGTAGAGTCAGAATTTGACGTAAACAGAATGAGAACATGGATCCGTCATGCCTTGTTACCACTGGGCAGGCTGCTGGTGGTGGTGTAATGGTGTGGGGGATGTTTTCTTGGCACACTTTAGGTCCCTTAGTACCAATTGGGCATTGTTTAAATGCCACAGCCTACCTGAGCATTGTTTCTGACCATATCCATCCCTTTATGACCACCATGTACCCATCCTCTGATGGCTACTTCCAGCAGGATAATGCACCATGTCACAAAGCTCAAATCATTTCAAATTGGTTTCTTGAACATGACAATGAATTCACCGTACTAAAATGGCCCCCACAGTCACCAGATATCAACCCAATAGAACATCTTTGGGATGTGGTGGAATGGGATCTTCGTGCCCTGGATGTGCATCCCACAAATCTCCATCAACTGCAAGATGCTATCCTATCAATATGGGCCAACATTTCTAGAGAATGCTTCCAGCACCTTGTTGAATCAATGCCACGAAAAATTAAGGCAGTTCTGAAGGCGAAAGGGGGTCAAACACGGTATTAGTAGAGTGTTCCTAATAATCTTCAAGGTGAGTGTATAACAAGATGATATTTTTTTATGAAAACCAAAGCTGTAGAGTAAATAGGATACTTAAACTAACAGCCTGCTGACGTTAAAGTGGCCTGTCTTCCATCTCAAGTTTCAGCTTATTGTTTCCTCCGTGTGAGCCAGTAGACCTCAACAATAACAGTAGTTTGCATATACAGTTTATAATTAGTTTACGGTCGGATGCCCAGAGTGTTGGGACATGTGTCTCTGGCTTTGAATAGGGGCTGTAGTTACAGGTGACTGATGGACTGATGGACATGCAAAATAAGGGCTTTGAATATCAACAGCATGCTAGCATGGTGAGTGATTTCTAATATGAAAAGTGTGTCGGCATGGCAAGTGAGGTTAATGGTGCATAACAGTTTAGCCCAAAAGACCTGGAACAGTGCACGTGCAAACACACCGAAAGCAGTGATTTTACTTTTGCAGCTGCTGTTTAATTGATATTTTGATATGACAAATACGTATTAAATGACAAAGTGAAAACAATGTGACATTGTGAAACTGGTGGCCCATAGTGATGAATCTACATAAAATTATGGGCTGAATCTACAGCTAGAGCCGTAACTATTCCATATTTTACTGTACAATTGATTGTCTCAGAATGAATTGCGAGTATCAACATAATTGTCTCTTTCAGTCAAATTAAAAAATATTTTTTTATGTCCTTTTTCAAACTAAAAAAGTTTTGAAGGAAGTTTTGATTGAATCCCAGTACATCTTTTGGTTATATCACTGTTATGTGACCCATATAATGTAATAACAAAAGTACACAGCCTATGAAGTAAACCACGCATCTTTCTTATCAAAAAACATTGTAATATTTTCTTAAATAAACGTGAAACTGACAATTACCATCAACAGTCATACCCCTTAGCACCGTGTTAGCAATTAATTGGAGTTAAACAAAGAAACGGCGATAACGTAACCGGACAGAGCCACGGTGCCGCTGCAAAATAGCCTCGGGAAGGAACTTGTTTTGGTGGAACGTGTGCATTCAAAGGTTGTTTTAGTTGTGCAACAGAAAACTCAGATTGAACAGATAGTCTTGCTAGCTGTCTGGATTTACCCTGCAGAGATCTGAGGAGCAGTTAACCATAGTCCTCATCGACCGGAGTTTAAAATTCCAACGCAAAGAAAGCGTAAGGTAACGGACATCCAGCCAAAAAGAAGGACATATGGCAGAATTTCCGGCAGCAACGGATCAATCCCGGAAGTGGAAGGTCGAAGGTGGACTATACGAACCCTAACTTAATATTTTCATTGCCCAAACTAAACTATTTAAAATCTGCGCCCGTTAATTAAATAGAACTGTCACTCACACAATTACAATTTTCACTGCTTTTACGTGTTTTGGTCACATGATTAAAACGGCCACCATGTGGCAGTAAATTGTCATTTTGGGAGTCATTGACAATCAAACTACTCTGTTGTTTAGGTATGACGATGTGTTGATTTTGGCAGCTGGTAGACCAACAAAACAGACAGCAAGATGATATTTTTTATGAAAACCAAAGCTGTAGAGTAAATAGGATACTTAAACTAACAGCCTGCTGATATTAAAGTGGCCTGTTTCCCATCTCAAGTTTCAGCTTATTGTTTCCTCCGTGTGAGCCAGTAGACCTCAACAATAACAGTAGTTTGCATATACAGTTTATATTTAGTTTATGGTCGGATGCCCAGAGAGTGTTGGGACATGTGTCTCTGGCTTTGAATAGGGGCTGTCTCTTTCAGTCAAATTAAAAAATATTTTTTTGATGTACTATTTCAAACTAAAAAAGTTTTGAAGGAAGTTTTGATTGAATCCCAGTACATCTTTTGGTTATATCACTGTTATGTGACCCATATAATGTAATAACAAAAGTACACAACCTATGAAGTAAACCACGCATCTTTCTTATCAAAAAACATTGTATTCTTTTCTTAAATGAACATAACACTGACAATTACCATCAACAGTCATACCCCTTAGCACGTAACAGACTTAACATAACAGAATTTGATTCGGCGGAATTTCCTGCTGCTCTGGAGCAATCCCGGAAGTGGAACGTTGTGGATATAGACTAATCTGGTAAAAGTAAAGGTCACATGAAGAAAATACTCCCAGGGTTAAGGTCCCAGTGCAGTTGATGGTTGATCAGGCTCTCAGTATGTTCTGTATGAAATTCACAGTATTGACCTGTAAAGGCTCTGCGACAGACAGTGAGTGATCCACAGATATAACTCCAAAAGAACAATAGCACTGCTTCAGACTGTATTTTTTACATGCTCTCATGAGTTTGTTGTTTTCTTCAAATTCAAATCACATATTTACCTTCATATGTATAGCACCACATTTGCGTTACAGAGCTTGGCATCTAATTTGGCTGGGAAAAAAAATAGATATTTGTAAAACCCAGAAGGTTGTTCAACAACCATGATTTAAACTTATTCAAAGACTCTACAAACCATCTGGATGAAAAATTATTTAGTCTGCTGAGGCACCTCAACAGACTAAATAATTTACTAAATAAATAAAGTCACATGGATAGACAGTCTGATGACGGTCCGTCTGCAGCTGCAGGACCTGGAGCTCACCACCAGTGTTTCAATTTGACTGTTAAAAAGTGTTTAGATAATTAAAAGGTATTTATTTAGTAGCGGGCTAGTTGGCTAACGCTAGCATGCTATTCCACCAAGCTTCCATGCTCTTCCCGTTCTGTTGGCTCAGAGCTCCACACCCGAAGTCCACAGGTACAAATTAGTTTTGCACCAAATGTATCGGCAAAAGTGTTGCAAAGGTCGAGGCACGCAGATTCGCCACTTTGTGATGCGAGAGAGCACACATGTGAAGTTGCAGTGACAGATTCAAGAGGTTGTAATCACAGAGTTGTGGTTGTGATGGAAAATGAACCCGAGTAAAAGTATACGAGTAAATGTTGCATTACAAGTTTGCAGATGTCATTGTCTTCATTTAAATATCAATCAACACATTTGTAAATATTTATTTCTGTGACTTCACATTCAGAATACAGGTGTGTGAACATTTTCTACAAGTGCAAATTTTAACATACAAGTTCAGATTTTTTGTTCTGCAAGTTCTCACATCGTATTCTACAAGCTTTCACATTTTGCACCATATTTACCTTCATATATACACCAAGGCAACATCAACACTCTATCTATCTTACCCTGCATACTGGACTGACTGTATAATTATAAAGAGTTTAAGGACATGTAGGGTGGTGTATGCTGTACAGATTGTAAAGCCTCCTGAGGCAAATTGTGATTTGTGATTTTGAGCTGTATAAATAAAATTACCTTCACTTGACTTATTCAAAAATAGAAGTTGGTTCAGTTGATGGAAAGAGTGAAAGCGACTCATAGTGATGTCAGGGTGAACTTTGACCTCTTGACGTCAGTGTGTGTGTGTGTGTGTGTGTGTGTGTGTGTGTGTGTGTGTGTGTGTGTAAAAGAGAGAAATGAAAAGTGATACAGAGTGAGAGAAAGCCAGAGAAAAGAGAGGAAGAGAGAGAGGTCTGCTGACTTCTGGTTGACCTCTGTCCGGCTGACCCTGTTGGTTGCCATGGTGATGGTCGCAGGGGTTGTGGTGAGGTCAGAAGGAGGTACTGTTGGATATCCTCACATTTCCTCACTTTCCTTTGTATTGTTTTAGTCTCAGATACTGATAGACATGCTGCAGGTTGTTACAATGTGTGTGTGTGTGTGTGTGTATGTGTGTGTGTGTGTGTGTGTGTGTGTGTGTGTGTGTGTGTGTGTCTGTGTGTGTGTCTGTGTGTGTGTGTGTGTGTGTGTGTGTGTGTGTGTGTGTGTGTGTGTGTGTGTGTGTGTGTGTGTGTGGTTTATTTTGAACATGGTAACGATGGACAAACTGCAGGCTGAGAGCCGGCAGAGCCAGACCACACACTTTGTCTCTCCTTCTCTAGTTGTTTTCTTACTGATAAACGGATGGTGTGATGTCATGCAGATGCTGCTGTTTCTTTGAATCAGCCATTTTAAAAGTGTGGTGTGTGAAAAAGCAAACAGTTGGCCTCATGCAAGAACCACTCGTGCGAACAGATACGTTCTTAACAGACATGCCCAGTTGTCTCATACTTAGAATTATTTCATGGGTGCATTTAGAATGCCATTTTTTTATATTTACCTTTTCGTTACATCGTTCCAGCTTTATTCAGCGATGCAGTGATGACATGTTGATGGCGGCTATTTTTAAAAATGTTTAATTGTTTCAGGTCCCCTAATATGCCCACTGACACTGCTGTTTTATGTTTTTGGAATGGCTTTCTACCTTTCTCTT
>NC_050174.1:19818010-19900510 GCF_008315115.2 Sander lucioperca
TTTACAGGGAAGGAATTAAAAGTAACATTAAGTTACAGTTAGAACAGGCCTGACTCAGTTTAAAAATTGGTCAGAAATATGCAGAGTATAAGGGAGTGCCACGCTAGCAGCTAGGCGAGCATTATAATGTGTGTTACAAAGTGATGCACATTTGTCACAGAAGTAAAGGCTGGACTACAATAGAGCTGTTTGGAGCAGTTTGTGAACAGTGTTTTCTGTTGGAGATGGTGAGTCCCTTTGGGGTGGACTTTGGGCTTTTTCACTTTGTAAACCTATAACATGCACAAAAAGATATATAACACAATAAAGCAAAGGGAAAAAGCCAAAAAGCATAACATGAGGACTTAAAGTCTTTGTGCTCAATTATAACCAAATAACCAATTCTGGGACTTCTCGCTTGGTCTAGACCTCACAACAGAGTTGGGTCATATTCAGCCCCGACAAAACGTAGCAACACATTTTTTTAAACTGAAACGGGGGTGCGTTGAATACCCTGGTGTGTGTGCAAGCACTCTGCCTTTTTATTGCCACGAGTTTACAGACAGGTCTCTGCTGATTGAGTATCACCTGTGACACAGCCAATAAACGAGAGACACACCCACCAAACGAGAGAAAACATATCTCAAAGCCCGTTGCACACCGTTTCACACCGCTCCGAGGAAACACGTCGTTCAGCAGGAAACCATAGCAAAATGGTGCAGACTGTTTTGAGATTGAATGTGCCCCTGGTCTTAGTGCGTTCCTTTTGTACTCGGAAGTCAGATTTTCCGAGGTCAAAGTCGGAAACACGCCCCCTGAACTCAAATTTCCTAGCTCGGAACTTGTACAATATCTGAGTACATCAAGCTCAAAATCCAACATGGCTGCCCTGTGCATCAACAGTAGTAAAAGCTGTAGTAACATACAGTTATTAGCACTTCTGTGTTATTTGTGTCTCACTAAATCAATCGTACACACAGTCCTGTCCAACTTCTATCTATGGACATGTTGCTATAGTGTTTGTATGCACACAAAAAACAGTGTGATGCGTTGTAATCAACTGATAATGCTAACAATGGCTAACCTGTCTAGGCTAACCCCCTGACTTGTAAATGGAACGCATTTACCTCAGGTGTGACGTCATTCCCAGCTCTGGCTTCCAAGTTCCGAGGTACAGTAAATGGAACGCACTATATCTAATGCGTCCGAAAACTACAGAAGCTAACGCTAGACCGCCAGACTGGAGTTAAGGACTTGGGCCTACCTGCTTCCCGACTCTGGCGCTTTGTCCTCCGCTGCCACTCGCTTGACAGTTCGCGGACATAACAACAACATAACTTCATAGGGGAAACGTCATCTAGCTCAGGAAACGCAGATGTTTATCCGCAGCCTGTTTATCCGCAGCCTGTTTCCACCGTCACATGTCCCCAGACTGACCCTGTCCCTCTTTTTCCCTTCCGCTTTGAGCTCTGTGATGCAGATATGCAACCACCCACCCCAGCACCTCACCCCTGGATGAAACCAATGAAACTAACGGCTGTATTATGACGTGACATTCATTATCTGTCTGCTGTTACCTACTTGCCCTTTGGCCTGTGAACCTGTAAGCCTTTTCTTACTATTTAAGTACTGTATCTATCTGACTGTGAGTCTGCAATTGAGTCATCCCTGCATGTGCTGCTTTTATCAGCCATGATATCCCTTTTAAAGAACTTCCACCAAGTTTCATAAAAATCAGGCCAGCCGTTTTTCTGTTATTTTATTGACAGACAAACAAACAAACCAAACTGAAAGCATAACCTCCTCGGCGGAGGTAATAAAACACCTAATCAACCCATACTCGTCTGTATGATTAAAGCGGGCACATCATAAAATTTTGCTTTTTCTGTGCTTGTGCGCATACATTTTGGGTATCTGAGTACCACCAACACACAAGCTGTGAAAAAAGATAACCCAGTCAGTTTTTTATCTGCTTAGATCAGAAAAGATGGGAGTCAACAAGCCATTCAGATTTGGTTCCCCTTCCTATGTCACGTGCAGGTTCATTACAATATAATGCCCCCATCTGAATATCTCCACCCATGGCCTTAGAACTGCCTTTGCAAAGGTGTGACATATTTTTTTCTCGCAAACCAATCAGAGCAGACTGGGCTTTGAGGGAGGGCGGGCTTAAAGAGACGTGCTAAAATGTAGTGTATCACGCAGAGCGTGTATACAGGTATACTGTATTTAGACAGAAAAATAACTAAAAATTTCTAGTAGAACCCAAAATACAAGCCTGAACCTAAAAATGAGAATAATGTGTGTCCTTTTCTTTTCAGTTTTGCAGTTTTGAAGTTTTGCCTGAGGGCGTTTTCACACCTACCTCATTTGGTCCGGATTTTCGGACTTTTCAGTTTGATCCGAACCAAAATTACAGGTGTGAAACCTCCCCCGGACCACGGTCCGGATCAAAAGACCAAATTTTGGTCCGATAAAAAGAGGTGGCCTCGATCCGGACCATGGTCCGGTTTGTTTATAGTGTGAAAGCATTTTTTGGATGGTTCGGACTTTCGGATCAAATACAAAAAGCTCTGGCAGTCTCCAGAAAGAAAGTGTCTGTGTGTCTTGCTTCTCAACATCACAACAAAACAAAAAGAGCCGCGGCAGTAGGGGAGAGCAGCAGTCAGTTGAAAAAATTCTGACACAGAGAGAGGATACGAGAGGACGGGGAAGCCTGTCTACAAACCAATCAATTATCAGTATCTGGAGACGCAGCTCACGTATGTGATGACGGCAGGACGTAGTTTTGTCACAATTAGATCTTTAGTGCGCTTGCATAACTGCAGTGTGAAACCAAAACTTACCGGATCAAATGTATACAATGTAACAAAAACATGAACTTTGGTCCGTACCTTGGTTTGGACTTTCAGGTGTGAAAACGCCCTGAGTCAGAAGAAGCTGAGCTTGTTATAGGTTTAAATATCGTCAGTCATGTGGAAAATGGATGTGTGGACGTGAGAGTGTGTGAAACGTGTCAGTTGCGTGAGTCTCACGGTCAAGGGACAGTGAGCAGCAGCCCTGGGCATTCTTGGTTGTTCACATGCAAAGTGACAGATGTAGTTATGTAAATTATGAATAAAGAGAGCTTGTGACAGAAGTTTAAATCCTGCATACTTTCACACCTCTGCACACCTGGCCAATCACAGCATAAAGTTGCCATGATTTTTCAGCCACAAGCCCCACAATTCCAACATTGGAAAGAGGGCATTTTGTTAGATAATCCAACAAGCACCCTAAAAACAAGACCCCTGTGGAAAAGAAGACTGGAGTGGTGTCTGACATCCCATGGAATGAAATGCATGTGGGGAACACTACAGGGATCAAATGGCATGGTCCCTGGACAAGATTATCCAATTCATACAAAACCCATACATTTTCATTTCATATGCGACAGCCCTGTTTTTTCATGGCATTGTGTACATTTACATGCAAACTAATATTCCACTATTATTAGAATATAGCAATATGACAAGTCATATAAACATATTGCATTTGGATATTCCGAATGAGGGCTTTTTCCGAACATAGCATTTTCCAATTAAAGGTGTGAACACACAGAGCCAATAATCGGCCGTTGGACAGTCCGGCGAGGTCAGTGACTCGAGTCTGTTCGGTGTGTTCCATGCCGTCATCCGTCCGAGGGCCCGTCGTCCTTCATTTTGGCCGATTTGACATGTATAATCGGTGGAGTGGGCACTGCCGGCAGTCGGACTCAAATGACCTATCGTGAGCGTGACTAGAGTCTCTCAAAATCTGACGAAAATCAACAAATCTTTGTTGATCTGAAATGAAAACAGATTCAGAAACTGCATGGCCTATTTCTGTCTTAAAATGTTTTCAGAAACACGTTTCGGTGAACTATTTTAGTACAATATGAGATCGTATTCTGAACAAGCCGCCATGACAGTCTGTCTTTGAATTTCCGGAGAAGTCAGACCCATGTGACGCGTTCGTCCAATCAGCTGCCGGTTTTCATTTTTGGGCGACAATACAGATTAGCGCCGCCTGCTGTTATGGAGACGTATTACGTCTCGTCGCTTTGGTGTGTTCCGAGGCACTTTTTTGACCAATTTGGGGAGACTGATCAGCCCAACTGCCTTTTCTGCCGACGTTTGGCCGTCGGCTCTGTGTGTCCACACCTTAAGACATGTGAGATATGCCGATATTATATGCGTTTTAGAAGCGTTGTTTGGAGATGTATACAGCACATTTGGAATATGCATCTCAATCAGGGTTTTTACTGCAGTTTGCGGCAGTTTACGGCCTCTTGCCTGTTTACTGCTAACGGTCAGCTCTGTGCGTTGCTATGGTTGTTGTTCACAAACCAACCAGCCAACAGTTTGCAGTGCTGCGGTAGTGATGCACGCCCAGAAGAAAAACCCACATTTCTGGTCAGAAGGAGAAACATACTTTTAAACATAATGAAAGACTTTGATATCAACAGCGTTTTGGATATGCACAAACATCGCAATGCTGACGTTTTCAAGAAGGTGGTTAAAGGAATGAAAGAGGGAGGCTGTGTTCGCCACAGTAAAACAAGTGGCTTCTAGTGGAAAACACTGAAGAAAAAACATTGCTGCATGTAAACAGGAATATAAGTGGAATATTCACATTTATTAGCCATGTAAACAGCATAATTGGAATATTGTCTTTTTCGGAATAAGGGCAAAAACCCAAATATGTGCATGTTAACATAGTGCTGTGAATTTGAATTTAATCAAATATCAATCAAATGACTGCAAAAGCTATTATTTTAACTTTTTTTGGTTTATATTGAGATTAGCATGATCAAGCTTAAATATTTGGAATAACACCTTATATGTTTTGGTTGTTATGATTGACAAGGAAGTCTTTAGGTTTTGACATGTCTCAGCTACTTAGCTCTCCAACAGAATGTGACCTCCTGAGGTCCTTTGGCCTGTGTATGACTGCAGCCGAGCAGAGTGACCTGAGCTTGCTTTCTGAGCCCTGACTCCCTCATGACTCCGATCTCTGCACAGCTCGCTGTCTGTACATGTGTAGGTGTCTATTGATTTCTACTGTAGACTCTGCTGGACTCTACTGAGCCGACCATTTATTTCATGTGTCAGGTGTGTTTGTGTCCCTGAACACAGCTCGTTTCCTGTCCAACATCTGCACCACATAAACACCCCAACATTGTGTGTGTGTGTGTGTGTGTGTGTGTGTGTGTGTGTGTGTGTGTGTGTGTATACACAAGTCTCACTGTGGATTACTCCCCATATATCATCCTGTGTGTGTGTGTGTGTCTGTGTGTGTGTGTGTGTGTGTGGTTCTCTTCCTTTACAAAGTTTTGGCCTTCCATACTTCTCTTCTATACCCTCACACACTCACAGAGGGGGGCGGGTGACTGAAATATCTGAGCTTCTCTTCTTCTACTCTTACTCTATTTGAAAATGCTGTGTCTCACAACTGACTCCACCAAATGTGTCTTTGTCTCTGTGTGTGTGTGCGCGCGTGTGTGTGTGTGTGTGTGTGTGTTGTGTATGGTATGTCTCCTTTGTGTTTGTGTGTGTAGCCTAGTCGTTCACTCATCCTCTCCTTCAACATTCCTGCTGAGCAGAGCAGAGGTCACTGCCAGGACAAGTAGTGGTGTGTGTGTGTGTGTGTGTGTGTGTGTGTGTGTGTGTGTGTGTGTGTGTGTGTGTCTGTGTGTGTGCGTGCGGGGCCTCCTCTGTCCAGGATGAAGGATGGAGGGAGGGAGGTGAAGGAGAGGTGAGAGGGTGGCAGGGAGGGGGTCAACCCACGGTCAAATACAAATGCCTCCTCCCGTTGTCTACTCCTCCTCTACCCACTTCTTCTTCTTCACATCTTTCTCTTCACTCCATCTTCTCATCCTCTTCCTCTTCTCCTGTCGTCCAATTCCCCTCCTCTCCTCTGTCCTCTACTCGCATCCGTTTTGTTTTACTGACTCTTTTCTTTCTTTCTCCTGTATTTCTTGTTCTTCTCTGTCCTCCCCGCCCCCCCCCCCCCACACACACACACACACACACACAGCCGTGACCCAGAATGTGACCCTGGGCAGTAATGGATAAAAAATGAGAGTGACCTTTGACCCCCTTACTTCCCTCCCTCCTTCCTCCCTTCTTTTTTTCCCTCCCTCCTCCCTCTACTGTATACTCCCTCCTTCTTTCCTTCCACCCGTCCTCCCCTCCTTTCATCTTTCTTTCTTTTCATCTTTCTTTCTTTCTTTCTTTCTTTCTTTCTTTCTTTCTTTCACTTCCCTCTTTTTTTCTCCAAATGTCCAGCAGACAGAATTTATCCCTCCCCATCCTGCTCCTCATGCTGTTTATCTTCATTTGTGTGTGTGTGTGTGTGTGTGTGTGTGTGTGTGTGTGTGTTTGTAATTATTAATTAATATATTGTGAAGTATTTATTTAGGAATATTTTTTATTCTCATCCTTTAATACATTTAAAAAATCCCTTGTGCTCAGCGTGTGAACAGTATGTTCAGCTATCATTTTAATATTCATTCACTCCCCCATGTTCATATCTGTTGTGTAGATGTTGTATACAAATGTGCATTCATAGAAAAAATATTTGCATACAAATGTCTGCCCCCAAATTTGTTTTTTCCTTGAATCAGTTTTATTTCAAAAGATTTTGGAATATTTAGCCGCGATGAACGTGATATCAACATGATGATGTGCGATTGACTGTACCGTAATTTTGACACATGGATCCATTAACACTCAACAGAATGTTGAGTAGATTAAGGGTTGGTCGCACCTCGTAGGAGTAACTAAATCAGATCTATAAAATCACATTTCTATGAACCATTATGTATTCCTCTGTAGACTTACAGTATATTACAGTAATATACTGGCAGCAGCGTCACCGGTAAACTACTGTTTGTTTACTGTAAGCATACTGTTTTTACAGTTTAAGGTATTTTCCTGTAAATAGACATTGAATTCACAGTAATATACTGGCTGCAGTGTGATCCCGCCTTTTCCTTTATTTCCCCAAGATATATACACACATATATAGGCCTACAGACCACATCATTTAATGGTTTGAATTGGTACTGAACTTCAGTTTATTTAATAGTTTTTCTAATTTTTTATTAACATAGTACAGTAACATGACTGCAGGTCCCATATATAGCAACAATGTTCCCTATTTGATTCAGGCCAAAAGCCTTTGATAAGTTTACCACAGTTTACTTTAAAAAAAAAAAAAAAAAAAAAAAAAATCTTTTTATTGTAATGCCAAGTTTAGTTAATATTTGACAAACCAAAATTAAAATATATTCCTGCATTGCTGCAAACCTTCCAGCGTATAACAGAAACCCTCCAATGATTTCACCAGCCTTCCATAAATCCTCACAAATAAGGCTCCAACATTCTGAGCACACAGAAATTAAAATCTTTTTATTTTTATTTATTTCATTTTTTTGATTACTTTGACCTTTTACTGAGCTGCTTCTTTAAAATATGTTATTCTTCCCAGGAGGACTGCAATGAGCTGAAATGACTTAATATCATTTCAGCCCGTTGCATAAATAAAACAACAGATAGTTACAGCTGTGTGGTTTAAAAACTGTTCATGTCAGAATTAAAATCATTCATCAATAATAATAATTGCAAATACAATAAAAATTTACAACAAGACACTATTTTTTTAAATGTATTATCATTTTGGAAAACAATAATAATGATTCATACAGAATGTTTCTACAATAACAGGGAAAATAGCACTTGATCAGTGAAAATACAAAGTTATTACATTATTTGGCTATATTTCAGTCATATGTCAGGCATAAGTCAAATGCAAAATTGCTGACATATTTGAGAGTTAATGTATGATTGGAGACTGTTGACTAACTGTTATTATCCACAATGAAAATGCTTTTAAAATGATGTAGCCAAAATGAAATCACCTGAATCAGTACACTGTAAGAAATAAATTCCCTGGACTTTGTCCAGTAATTAAAAACAGTAAAAATACAGAACATGTTCTAATTACATACAAAGCTCAGTTAGCAAACTTCTGAAATTAAATCTGTTCTTTAATTTATATATAAAGCTTTTTTTTTTTTTTGCAAAACATTTTTCAATGCTTTGAACACTTTTTATCTAAGTGCTGGTTAATAATTTATGATAACGGTGTTGTGATTAGCTACGTTAGTTGTCGGAGCACAGATAAAGGTCACATTATGCAATTTGAAATGTAAATAAACAGTAACACAATCATGTTCTATGGACAATTTCTGTTAAAATATACAGTCAAACAACTGTTAATACACATATATTTCGTAGAGTGTATATCTCCTGGTTACAATCATATCAGTTAAATTGTTTGTTTTGTGGTGATTTAAGGAAGATTAAAAACCCTATATATATTTTTAAATTATTTCTCTCAGCTATATTACACCCTTACTTGACTCTGTAATATCCAGTGGCTGAACTGTTTGCAGGCTTTTTACTGTGCGCCACCTGCTGGTTGGGAACAGTAAACATCTGTCTTCATGTTTCCGCAGTGCAGTCAGTCAGCTGAGACACTTCAACACTAAACAGCCACAAGTATGAGAGGTCAAAGGTCAGAGGCGAGGTGATCAGAGAGGACAGAGGGACATGGCCCCGTTGTCGCCAAGCGTTGGAAACACACAGAATATTTCTGCAGAGGATTTCTTTTTTTGCTGCATTCAGGTAAATTGTTTTCTGCAGCAAGTTGTGCCTTTTCTGCATCAATTTATGGTGCAAATGTCTTTATTTATGTAAAGGAAATTATAATAGGTTTTTGAGGTGGGTTGCACTGGCCAGTTTGGATCAACCCCACCCTTATTATTTAGAAAGGGTATGAATACGGCTGTTTTTTTCTCTCGCCCTGCACATTAATTTCCAATGTTATTTTGTATGCCATTTATTTAATTTTCACTTATAAAAATGAATAAAGTTAATTATTATTATTATTATTATTATTATAGCAGACAATTACAAAGTGATTTTACAATATAGAAAGCAAAGCAGAAAAAATAAAACCAGTCAGACACTTAATTAAAAGACATAACAAAATAAACAATGATCATAATAATCATCATAATAATCTTATAAAAAAAAGTATGTAAAATGTACAATAATAGCTCCAGAATTTAAAGAAAAGCAAAACAGACGGTGTCACTGTGTATTTTTTAAGCCTGCTTCCTTTTATTTATTTTTTTCTTCTTTTTTTGTGGATTTTAGCAACATGCATCGGAGGAGTTTACATTCTATAATAAATTAATATAAACAAATATATAATGGGTATTTTATTATCTAGTTCAAGTATTATGGAATGCATTTCAAATTCTATATTTGAATTGGACTACTTATAGGCCACTAAATAAACTATTCAGTAATTAGGATTATGTATTTTTCCACAAGAAGTTGTTACAGGCGTGAAGAATAACCATTTTTCAAAGGATGAAAAACATTTAGCATTTCATGTTCAGCAATGAAATTCAAATTCTAAAGACATTTTACAATATTTTATGGAAAATGATATACTGTTAACCAAATCAAATCCATTAACTTGTTAACTAAAACAAAAAAAAATGTTTTAAAATTAAACATTCCTTCCCACAATGTAGAGGCCTTTTTTTGTGTCTGCTTATAATTTTCTAGAGGGCTGTTTAGGGGACTTGATTTTATGAATTCAATATTACTTAAGTCCCGGCTCTGGCCCTGTTTGTAAAGTATATGATAATATATCACTATATAACTTGTGAAATCCAAAAGTTGTATTATAGATTTGAATAAATGGGGTGTCCGAAAAAGGTGTTAACGTGTAAATATGGATGGATTATGATACAATGGGCCTTTACTTCGGACCACCTCCTGTCGAACATATTTAAATCACTTTACTATTTTTAATGTATGTTACTATCGGGCTTTAAATTAACTGTTTTGATCACCAGCCAACATGGCTAGTACATTTTCAAAGTTACCAGCCAATCAGATTTTCCACTAGCCAAATCTTTTACTAATTTCAACAAATTTTGATAACTTTATAATTTAATTTCCTCGATACCCGACGCTAGGCACGTAGCCAATGGTTGTACGACACGTCACCACATAGTTCATGGGAAATGTAGGATTAGTACTACAAGCAGTGTTGCCAGATAAAGATAACGTTTCCAAGCCAAACAAAAACAACAACAAATGTCTTGGTGGAAAACAGACCAATCTGGCATCACTGACTTGTTTTCTGCAGCCTGCCGATTCAAACAGACGCTTCGCTTCATTCATCATTAGACATATTGGCTAGTAACTTTACAATTTTACCAGCCAAAGTTTATTTTTACCGACATTTGGCGGGTTGGCGGGTGTTAGTTTAAAGCGCTGGTTGCTACAGCCTACGTATGCACTGTGTAGCTTTATTATATGGGAGAAAAATTGACAAAAATGTAATAACAAATTACAGATCACACTCGGGTTCTCCATACACCAAAAGACATGAGCAGGACATCCTTATACAGTACTTTGAGTTCTGTGTTTCTCTATTGAGAAATGCTAATAAGAATCACTTTAAAGAGACCCCTTGGGGCCATGGAGCAACAGGGCATACACCTGGTCTTAAGCTAAGTAGGTCTTAACTCAGAGTTCTAAGTCCGACCTAATAGTTACACCATTTGCACTATCTTGGCTTAAGCCCTCTTCTCGCTGAGACCGGACATAATTCTTACACCTAGTCAGTAGCAGGTGTAAAGTGGAAATCTAAACACGTTTCTACACACCTTCCCAATTTACACTCTCGCTGCCTGTATGGATGTCCTGGAGAGACAGCTTTCTCTCCAGGTTGGTACCGCCACTTTCCGCTCCGACTAAAGCAGTAAAAGCCGGGGAGTCCTCTCAAAATATATCCACAATTATGTCACTGTAAACGTTTTAGGGGGATGTTTTTTTTGTTTTGAGGACTGGTCTTTCTTCGCTCGACTAAGGCGGTCTTTCCACTTTTCGTACATCGCTCTCCATACGAAAGCTGCCTGATGAGTCAGAGCAATCGCTGATGCCCTCCATTATCTGTCTCCATGTTGTTTGGACTGCTTGGCAGTCAACGTATGTCCGTGCTGACTGTACAGCTCTATCAATTTTCTTATCTCAATATCAGTGAAATTGCCTTTGCTTTTTCTTTGATCCTCCATTGAAATGGCTGCAACTTTACAAAAATGAAGAAAATCGTTTACGTATCCTAGCAACACACATTGCTAGGCAATAGCCATAGCTGGGGCCCTGGGGCTCTGGGCCTGAGTCCGGTAGGCCTGTTCAGTGGCCAATGTATGCTTATGAAAATGATACCTTTATTACATTGCAGATTCAGATTCATGAAAAAAATATAATTAACAAATACATTATGAGGCATTTTTATGGATAAAAATATAAATTGACTGCAACCTGCCCCGTAATGTACATAACAAAGCATCAATATTTATAATCTAATAATATAATATGATATAGACTTGCATTATTCTGAAATGGGCTATCCTGCATAAATGTATTTTTTGTTTACTTTATGCTGATACTTTTGTACTTTTACTCAGGTAACATTTTAAATGCAGGACTTTTACTTGTAACAACACTGTAGTATTACTACTTTTACTGAAGTAAAAGATCTGAGTACTTCTTCCACCACTGGTTCCCATACTGCCTAGTTGCGCAAAGGCTTCAATATTGGATCATAAAGTAAAAATAACATCTGTGCAACATCTGTCAATCTATACATTGCACTGCACAACAAATGGTGGTGAAAGCTGATGAAAAGTTATTGAAGATGCCAAATGTATGAATATGAAACCTATCTACCAAGCTATTTAGACCTCTGTGCTTTTATATCAATCTTATTTTATAAAATATAATGATGTTTTTTGTTCTTCCAACTTTGTGTCAAGAGTTTGTTTTTGTCCAAAGCTGGCGCCATGAAGAAATGGTTACACACAGTCGATCCAACATCTTTGAGATAAATAGTAACACCGTGAGCCTGACGTGATCGCCAATAGCAGTGTTGGACCTCACAATCCCAGCTGGTTCAACATCTGGTGGAGAACCTGAAACCAAGAAGAGCAGTGGTGGAATGCTGCTAAGTACATTTACTCAAGTACTGTACTTAATGCTGTGTATGCTGGCCGCCTACAGAGGAGAGCCAGTAAAACAAAACAAAACACATGTAGTTTACAAAATACAATGTTTTATTAAAAAATAAATTACCCAACAATATACAGGCCCAGAAGTCCAGCTGAAATATTTAGACTATTAAATACTTAATGAGTTACTGATTTAAAGCGTAACTCTCGCCAAAATGCAACCTAGGGTCTTTTTGTGAATGTACCCGAGTCAAACTTTCGTTTAAAAGCATAATTAGGACAAAAACGCCACTTTTAAGATTTATCGTATTCTTGTTTTCGGTCAAATGGCCTTTTGAATGGGAGTGCTAGAGACACTACTATGATAGCATAAAAATCACTATTTTTAAAAAACTAAGAAGGCTCGACACAGCATGAAACTTTGCTCCAAGTATCACCAGGGGCTCTACACATGAACTCGAGTATTGAGAACATTGTTTGTGTACACAGAGTTTACTAAGAAGAAAGGTTTTAACAACTCAGTGTAGCTCTTGTTTTTTCCGGTCGCCGTCCATCTCGCAAGTCAAAAATAGTCGAGGGATGAGAGTAAAGATGGATAGCTCCTAAAGCTTAGTTCCATATAAATGCACGGATAATTTGTTGTTTTGTTGTTAGTGAGAAACAATATTGACAGTGTAGTTGAAAAAGGAGCATCATATAAGAATGACATTTCCTCCTGTGGAGTCCGTTCATTCGCATTCGGAGATCGGCACTTTTTGACTGACAAGATGGCAGATAGCGAAAACAACAACTGCTAACGTGAGTTGTTCAAAACCTTTCTTTTGCAGCACAGTACCATCATGATGCAATCACATGTTTTTCAGCTGTCCACATACTTTTGGCCATGCCGTTTCCATTACTTCCTCAGCAAGTAAAGGTCAAAGGTTATCCACACACAAATATATACATAGCCAGGCTCTGTCTGTCTGTCTGTCTGTCTCTGTGTCTCTCTTTGCTCAGTGTTCAGACGGAGTCTGTCTGCTCTACTGCATTACACACTCATCAATATTTCAGAGACACTCTCACACATTAATCACTGGATGAGACCTCGTTATCATCTCTCTCTCTCTACAATACTCCCTAATTAGACTTTTCTGTGTCTCTCTAACTCTTCTTCTGTCGTACTGTTTGGCGTTTTTCCAAAGTGGTAAATCAAAAGTTTGTGCATACCCTGTGATAATGAACACACACAGTCAGAGAAAGAGAAAGCGAGAGGGATCAACACACACACACACACACACACACACAATGTAGGGTCTTCGGAGTATTTTTAGTTGAGGAAAGAATAGAATAGATGTAGGGACATATTGTTTGAACACATACACACACACATGCGCAGGCACGCACGCACGCACGCACATACACACACACACACTGTCAGATAGAGAGATCTTGTATTTGCTTTACTAACATTGTTGATCATGCGATCCTGTGGAAATCTGAGCAAGCTTCACACAGGTGTCCTCTTTATGATAGAGCTGTTATAGGTAATTATTTGTTTTCGGATGTAGTTAGGTTCAATGGCTTACTGAACAGGAAAAAAAATGAATACAAGTCAGTGAAGGTTAGTAGACATCCACGAGAAGAAACCGTAGTGCTGTTGCACCACCACACAGGTGATCTAGCTTTACAGACTTGTGATATTAGCTATAGTATATCATATTTCTGTTATTTTTGAATGAGCATTTTTTTTTTTTTTTTTTACTTGTCCACCCCTAAATATTGTTTTGGTTACTTTTTCAGGATGGGATCATTCATCAAGGATGAAGGTTCTACTGAGGCTCTGCAGTGATGTCACCATTGTTAAAATATGCAAACAAACCAAACAACATAATTGAAAATGCATGGTGATTATTGATTATTATACAACACAAGAACAAATTCAGTGCTGTTGTTAGAGTCAAAAACAGATATCTGGTTGAGCAGAAGGATGTACTGTGCGCGCACGCACACACACACACACACACACACACACACACACACACACACACACATGCTCTGATTGTGTAAGAAAGTAGGACAAAATACAAACCTGAGCAGACACACACATACAGGGTGACACCTGCTGTCTGACAGGTGAACTGCAGCCTCCAGTGGCCCTTCAGTCTGCTCAGATACACAAGTCTGTTGTGTGATATCAGCAGCACAATGATAAAACACAAACTAATATATATATATATATATATATATATATATATATATATATATATATATATATATCCGTCGTCAGGAATGACGACAACCCCCTTAGCTGTGATATAGCCACGACATATCATGGGCTGAATTGAACTATTACTTTTATAAGACGGCCATCAAGTATGGCAATATGAAAGTTATAGTCACACTCCAATTCAAATAGATTTTTATTACTGTAATAAACAATCATGTTCACAATAACAATAGGCCCTCCTGGGCCATCTTACCGAAGCTGTGCCATGGAACGCAGCACAGGTAATGTTAGCATACACTAGCAGCTAGCACATGCACGTACATTTCTTTTGCTTAACGCTTAAGAAAGTCAATCAACAACACAAACAAACAGCCGAGGCAGCGGAATAACAGCAACTCCCGTGTTCTGTGAGGTAAAAATACTGTTTTTGTGAAAGGAGTCTGATGGCTTTGAAGAAAGCATAGGTAATGGCTTCAATTCCTCGTCGGTAAGGGCTGTCTGATGTCAGTCTATAGCGGTGAAAATATTATAGATATAGCGTACATTAAAGGGATACTTATCTGATTTTAAACCAACTCTGTGTCCTGGCAGTGTGTGCAGATAAACGGCTTCCCTCTGTGGCAACAGTTAAATGCTACAACAGAAAATATATTATATACCTAAAATATAAGTATTTTAAACTAAGTAACAATGAACACATAGTGCCATAGAAATATTAAATCCGAGCGACAGTTGCTAGTTGTATTTAGCCGCTACAGAGCTCCGGGACCCCGGCTACCAGCGGCAGTTGTTTAGCCACCAATAGGTGACTGTGAGCTGGGTACAGGCACCGCCTGATGACACTCCTTTCAGGGGCCGTGGTAGTGGAATTCAGCCCGAAAAAAGTGAGCGTCATGCAGCGATGACAGTTAAGTTTAGGCACCAAAAGAACTAGTTAAGTTTCGGAAAAAGATCGGTTTGGATTAAAACATCCCCGAGGAACAAACAAGCGTTTCAATTATTTTGTTTTAACCACGAAGTGAACTCCGCTCTCCGGCTTGAAAGCGCTGTGTTTTATGTTGAAACCACGTTGTGCTATTTTATTTTCAGATTATTTTCCATTGAATATTGAAGTGCATATTTAAGTGTTTGACATGACTGGTCAAGTGGCACTATATCCATGGCATTGAGAGGGGGATTTAATTCTTGCATGTTTTGTTTTGTTGTGCATGATCAAAAAGCACTATATTTGAGAGCAGTTGGTTGATAGATGTGAATTATTATTCTTGATTTTTATGCCAAATACTGTTTTACTCCTCAGTTGACTCTTTAGAGCGGTTACTTTGAACCTTTTTGGCTTCAGCCCCCTTGAAATGATGCAATGTCTACTTGTGAACCCTCATCACAGTGTTGACATGGGTTAAGAATAGGAGTGTAAATCACACGTTTTATCACTTACGATATTGTATCGATTCTTAGGACCACAATCAAATCGAAATCGTATCACGATACGATTTTGATTTGATTCAATTCAGGGGCCTGAGACCGATATAAGACGGTACATATGCCCATTTAACACAATCAGTTTGCCTTTATATATCTATTTACAAAAAGCAACTAAAATATGATTTGACAATTTCATTACTAAGCTCTTCCAGACATTTAAACAAACTACTCCTTTTAATTAAAAGAATCAATATAAATTGGGAATTTAAAAAAAAGGCGCATCCTAAAGATGACGAGATGTATCGACATTTTCACTTTGTATCAATAATATTGAATCTTTGAGGATTGAATCACACATCGATCCAAATCAATGTATCGTTACACCCCTAGTTAGGAGTGGTGATATTTCCCTGGAGGAATCACAAACGATTTTACTGAAATCTGTCAGTCCATAATATAATGTGGAGCCTTTAGGACAGCTGGTCGGCCTTCACTTCAAGGCCGCATGTGACGATTTGACCATGTTTCTAATCCTTCCATGCAGAGAAGGGACCTTGTCCAGTCCTTCACCGAGGCACAGACGACAGAAAAAAAAACATTTGACTGATGGAGCACGAACATTTCGTGGCGTCATTCAGATCGATCACGCCATTTTCAGCCGTGCAGCGTATGGGTGGTGCAGTGAGAGAGCAGCAGATCTGGAGCCAGCTGAAAAACACTGCAGGGAGTTTGGATGGAAAAGTGATTCTGAAGGTTTTTCACTGACAGCAGAGAGTCAGAGTGAGACAGAAGGCTGCAGAGGTTAACCCTGCTGCAGGGCGGAGCAAGGCCCGGGGTCAGAGGTCAGGAACAGAGAGAGAGTTACTGGCCAGGCAGTAAGATCACTGGGATCAACAGATGGGATTATTGTATATGAATATATAACATTAAAATCATTTTTTTTGGGGTTAAAGGTATGATGTTTATGCCGATAAAATAGAGTATGTATTTATTAGAATTAATTTAATGTTTTCGGGATTTATTATATGTTTAATGGTGTGTTTTGTGGCATTAACCTTCATGTTGTCCTCAGGTCAAATTTGACCCATTTCCAAAACTTCTATATCAGAAGTATGGGTTTCTTTTTAACCAAAATACCCAAAAAGTAAGTTCAATTGCAAGTACTACTTGACCAATACTTTCATTGCATTTTGGGTATTCAATTTTGTAGCATTTGAAAGAATTCAAATGGTTTTCAAAACAGTCTCCTGACTAAACTTTGACATACTGTGATTATCCATCAACATAGGTTCCTCTAATATTAGTCAAAATAATTGATAATTTCAAAATTAGGTATAATTTCCTATAAATGGGATTTACTGACCATGAATTCCAAAAACAAGTGTAAAACTATTGGTAATGAGTTGGTGTTAGTGAAAAACAGCATCAAAAACGTTGATAAAAGGGACAAAAATGTCAGACAATGTGTCAAAAACATCAAATAAGGGTAAAAAAAGGTGTTAATTTGGACCCCGGAGGACAACAAGTGCATGGTCGACCGGAAGACAACACAAGGGTTAAATAATAGCCTATGCAATAAAATTTTGGAAATCACATACTTGGTTTAAATCTGTTTAGAGGAATTACTGAAATTAAGAATGTGTTGGAATATATGTGTACAAGGAAAAAAGACCAAATGCACTGTATGCTTACTTGAGGAAATGTAAATGGACTGCATTTATATAGCGCTTTTTTAGCCTTAATAAGTACTCAAAGTGCTTTTACATAGTACAGGAACCATTCACACACAGATTTATACACTGGTGGCCCGAGGCTGCCGTACAAGGTGCCACCTACATCAGATAAACATTCACACACATTCTAATTTTTTTTCCTGCAATAGCAACTACGTGGATGTGCACATCGTCTTTTTTTTAACTAGTATGTATTTCATAGGCATATTTATTTATTTATTAATTTATTTACTACAAAATGGCATTCCATATTCATGTACAAAGTTATGAATACACAGCAACACCATTCACTTACAAGGCAGTATGCACAAACATACTCATTTATACACGTCATGTAGCACGGCCTCTGCCTGAACCTGGAAGTGAGGGTGAGATGATGGGAAGAGGTTAAGAGGTTAAAGAGTGGGAGAAACCAGCAAGGGGCGAGAAAGTGGGATGAGAGAGTCCGGGAACAAATTATTAGTCACAAAATACATATGAGTTCTGACTCAAATTGCTAGAATCCATGCCTCTTTCATTCTTTTTTTCTTTCTTTTCCTAGTGTTCTCCTGTTTGTTTTAATCAGCGAAGAGGTGACAGAAGAGAGTGAACAGACTGATCAGAGAAGTTGTTTACTTCCTGTCTCCTCAAGCAGCCGTCGCCATGACGACAGGTAAAGCGTGTGAACTCTCTGTAACCTCGGTGACGTGGAAGTCTACCCCCCAACACACACACACACACACCATCATCCCCACCCCCATGGGGGTGAATCTGAGGTTGTGACCGCAGTCAGGGGTCACTGGGAGGTTGGAGGACGTGCACAGATTGAACATGGTTATTATTTGCTATATTTTATTTTTAACCGTACAACTTTTAATTAATATTTTTGCTGGTCAATGTTTTATTCTTGTTAACATTTTAAATACAGATAGAATTATTTTAAATGTAAAGTTACAACTTACAATTTAATATTTTACATGGTACCATAGTGCATATAATACTTTGAATGAGCACATGTAGTGCACTGGGGTAGAAAATAAGCCAGTGATTTCAAATGCAGCATGTGTCAGTTCTGGTTAGGGACACAAACAATGGTCCCAATCTGTGCAACAGAGGCTCAGATATCCTTACACAAGCTGGATCATACATCTCCCATAATGCAACTCAACAGTGTCTTATAGAACAGACCGGCACATATGGATAATCAACCCGTTCTCATTCCGAACTCGGAAAATAAGCATGTTTGGACAGTGGCTGTCAGCGTCTGATGCGACGAAAAAGGCGTCTTTCAGCGTGTTTGTGTAACGCACCGGGGAGAGCAGCAGTTAGATAGGATTTAGAGAGTAGTATGTAAGGGCAAATTGGCTGGGGTGGTGGATGGGTAAAACACAGGACTTTCACCCAGGAGAGCGAGGTTTGCATCCTGCTTGTCACGCTTGCTATAGTGGTTTTTTTCTTTCCTCCCGTGTGTCACAGAACCGTACCGCTGTAGTCAGCGCTGTAGTACTCGAGTCCAGTCGGACTCAAGACGTTATTCTATTGTCTCGGACTTGTCTTGGACTCGTTGGTATTTGGACTCAGACTTCTATTGGACTCTCCAAATATTCTAGTTGGTCTCGAAAAAGTCCAGCACTATATGCTTTTTCTACAGTAACTTCTTCCTTCAAAACAAAACCACCAATGACGTGCGCTTGTTCAGAAAACAGGAATTGGTTTAATTCAAAATCCATCTAGAACGGGCATTGCCATTGGTCGCCTGGTACAGTATATGCCTAGCTGCGTCATTTACCTCAATCATGTGACTTAAATGAAATTGTTATACTTAAAGTAAACAATATGGCCTTACTTGACTACAGTGTTGTACTCTGCACTTGCTTTTTTATCATTACAAATAATAAAGCAAAATTATCATCTTAAAATAGAAGATATACTGTCTCTTACATCACATAAATTGTGAACACGTAAGTAAGTGGTCTTGAAGAGGATTCTTTTTTTTCTGTCTCGGTCTTGACTGTCTCTCATTTGGACTTGGTCTTTACTTGGACTCGAACATCTTTGGACTCGGTCTTGACTCGGTCTTGACTAGGACTTAGACTTGTGGGGGGGCAGCGGCACTGGGACAGAATGTAGACTTTCGATTGGCCACTGCAGCTGCTCGATTTCGGGCAGCGCCAGGTGTTTGATATGGACTGTTTTCCGATGGACAGGTTTCCTCTGTGGAGAGAGTCAACAGCTTCAGGTTCCTCGGGATTCACATGAAGAAGAACCTAACCTGGCTCTACAGAGGGGGGTGAAAACTACCCAGCACATGACCGAGACAGAGCTGCCATCCATGGAGGACCTGTCCTGTACACCCAGCGGTGCAGGAAGAAGGCCGACAGGATTATCAGAGACCCCAGCCAACTGTTCCGCCTGCTGCCGTCCGGCCGACAGCACTGCAGCATCCGGTCCTGCACCACCAGCCTCAGGGACAGCTTCATCCCATAGACCTCTTGAACTCTTGAGCTCCTGATCAAGACACTTGTCACTTTTCATTTACCTTATCACTGTCACGATACCTTACATATACTTGCTAACTGATTATACAAACTGCATAAACTGATTATGACAACTGTCTGCACCTCTGTGTATATACTGTATATTTAATACTTCTCATTATGCATATACGTACATAAACTATTCACCCATTCAGGTTATTTATTTCAAAATACTGTCTACACAAATATATATTACTCTATTTATATATATAAGCTATAAGCTGTTGACTATATATATCTTAGCCCTATAATTCAGCTGTAGTATTATGTCTTAGATTATCATGTTGTTCTCTCTCATTTGAATTTGTCTTGCTCTCTGTGGGATAATCTATCTGAGAGGTTCAACATCTGCTGTTACCACAAACACACACGCATGCACGCACGCACACACACACACACACACACACACACACACACCAAGACCAGCAGCTTGCAACTTCACGGTTGCAACACACAGACACACCACGTATAAACACACACACACTCAAAGATATTCATGAGCTATTGTTTCCGTTGTTACAATAATAGAGAGAGACACTTTAAACTACTACTTCACTTGCTCACCCTCTCCCTCTCTCCCAGGTTGTTTCCATGGAAACCCAGTGATTTAATTGTTATATCGAGCGTCATACTGAGTTTCACCTTCAGAGCAAACACAGACACACACACACACACACACACACACACACACACAGACAGACATCTGTGAGGCGGCCGTGCGCTCTACAGTAGTGGAGTTAAATGTGTGAATGGAGGGCTGTAAATTCACCACAGAGAGATTTACACACACAGTAAGTCCAGGTGGAGGGATTTACAGTTTTATGGGAGACCTCTCTGTCTGTCTCAGTCAAATTCAAATAGGCTTTAAAGAATTAGCTGGACATTGTGGGAAATATTTATTCGCTTTCTTGTCGAGATTGAGACGAGAAGATTACCGCTCTCATGTCTGTTTGGTAAATAAGACGCTACGCAGCTGCTTAGCTTAGCTTAGCATAAAGACTGGAGACAGCTATAACCTGGCTCAAGGTTATAATAGTTTTAAATGTTCAATTAGTTTTTATTTTCATTTTAGTTTTGACTTTTTTATTTAATTTAAGTTTAGTTTCAGTTAGTTTTCAGAGTGTGTTTGCTCGTCTTAGTTTAGTTTCAGTTTTCCAGAAATATTTAATTGTAGTTTTTGTATATTATGTTTTAGTTTTACAGTGGTTTTAATCTGGTTTTTTTTGGGGCCAGCTATAATGTCTCAGAAGTATGAGCTATACAAAATACATTGTTGGAGAATGGCCATGATTATTAATGTTTAATCTTTGCGTAACTTTAGCGTCATTATAGCTAAAAACTAAAACTGAAATTATTTACGTTCATTTTTATTTTATTTTCATTCATTTTTAAACCTAGCAAAATAGTTTCAGTTTAGTTTTTCTTGAATGTTTTAGTTTTTATTAAGGTAAAATATTTTTCACTGTTAATTTTCGTTTCAGTTTACAGGCCCTGTCTCTGTTCAAAGGTAACAAATCAACCTACTAGGACCATTTAAAGATCACTAATGGACATGTTATATCTCAGTACAAAAAAACAAACAAGTGATTTCTCAGTTGGGCGTAGTCACTTCCTGTCAACACTATGAGATTGCCAGGAACTTTTATGCCTGCTTGTTTCTCCTGTCCCAGCAGTCTGTACTTTGTCAACACATTTATGTGTTTAAAATGCTTTCTTCATCTCTTAGTTCCTTAAAAAAAAGCAATATTTGCATGAGTCATAGGAATAATTTATATTGGGGATGGGGGGTACAAAAACCTATTATAATTTCCTTTTCATAAATAAAGACATTTGCACCATGAATTTATGGGAAAAAAAGGCAACAAATTTGCAGAAAAAGTCACCAGAATGCAGAAAATGAAGTGTTTGACATTAAAAATTTCAATTTTGCTCAAAAGTGGAGCTCTAAACCCCTCCCCCAATGTTGAACCCAAAGTTATGCCCTTGACATGAGTAATGGTCAGTCATTTCGCTAAAGCACTAAAAGCGGAGTCTTGTTGTATCTGTCCTGCTGTGTGACTCAGCAGACATTGAAGCACGCTGTCCAACTCTTTTGGACCGGATTGTCCGCTGCTCCAAAAATCCTGATTGAATTAGTTAAGAAATTGGTTTATTCTGCTGAGCGGTGCCCTGTGCTGTCTAATTGTATCAGACTGCTGACCTGAGATAGACATGTTGTAAAATGTGTAAAATGGTGGAACGATCTTCCCATTGACGCACAAAAACACATCTCTTCCAACTGCAACTTAGCTAAGAGGATGAGGCTATAATAAATTTAAATAAATTGCACTTACATGTCGCACTTACATGTTACAGCTTGACTCCCAAGTCAGTCTTAAGTCTTGACAGGCAGTCTAACAGACTCTCCAGCTCTGACATGGGCCTGTTGAGAGTGTCTTTAGTGACAATTTGTGAAGAAGTTTACATTTGGACTTCATTCTATCCATGGATAGATGTTTGCACACATCCCATGTGATCATAGTCAGTAAAGAAAAAGGTAGAAGGTGTCTGCAAACTGGATTAAGTCTGTATTAGACTGAAACAACCAATTTTTCAACCCCACTGGGCCTCCACCATTCCCTGACAACACATCCTCACTATCGCGTAAAATACGCTTGTGCCTTTGGCGTTGTTATTGACGCTTAAAGCGTAACTCTCGCCAAAATGCAACCTAGGGTCTTTTTGTGAATGTACCCGAGTCAAACTTTCGTTTAAAAGCATATTTAGGATGGAAGCGCCACTTTTTTTTAGTCAACAGCTGATGTATGAGCTGATGAAGCATGAATGGCAGAGCTGATAACCAAAACCAAACTACAATGTAAAACAGCATTATATTTTACCTCACTGAAAAATAAATCAAATCTTATATAGTTATTATTGTCCGTATGATTCTCAACATTTTCAACACAGTTACTATTAATGTTTGTGTTTTCTTGACGTCCAGATAATTCCTTTTTACAGCTTGGAAATATCTTCTAAACTGAGTCCTTTGTGATTTTATAGAGACAGTAATACATTTTGATTTCAGTGCTTTTTAAATGCTGTTAAAAACTGCACACATGCCCTTTTATGACTTCCAAATCGAATTGACATATCAAGCAGAGGAGGTGAAGGAGGCAATTAGAGGGGTTTGTGACTGTGTGGAGACAAACAGCGAGGCAGGAAGGTAATTACTGCCAAGATTAGTACTGCTTTTTAAATGTAGCAGAAGTTGCGAGCGCCCGCCAACCTTTTTACAGCTTCAGGAGAAATTCAAAACGGCAACTTCAAGTGTGAAAACAAGCAGGGAGAGGAGATTTTTAACAAGATGGAGACGGATAGAGATGGAGCAAGGTGATTATTGTGGTTGTTATTGCCTTTTAAAGGGGCATTACGCAAAGTGTTATCGCCCCACTGCGCTTTCTATGGAGCTATAGCGTTGCCTAACACTCTGTGCGTGTTTGTGTGGATGAATTTGAGAGTAAAGTTGTGTGTGAGATACACACGATGTGCGTGTTGAAGCAAGAACAGGAGGTTTTCCCCTAATCATTCAGTCACCTTCCTAATCAACGCCTGTCTTCCTGAGCAACAACCTCACTTCCTCCATCAATCCACTGCTGTTCCGTGTTGCCTCGGGCAATAACTCGCCTGCACACTAACAGCCACATGTTACCCAAGTCTTTTTTATTAGGTTTCCTGATTAGGTAAACTGACCTGGAAGTATCTAAGGAGAAGCAAAGAGGCTCGACTGTTTCCTTTTCTATCTCATTTAGCCTAGGAAATATAAAAAACATCCTCCCACTGCAGTATATCATGTCACTTTTTATAATATGTTCATAGCATGATAGCAGGAAAAACATACGTTGGCAACACTTTATAATAATGGTACATTAGTTATCGTGAATTCATGCATGACTTCATGCATGAAAAAAACATCAATTCATTCATGTAGTACTACATGAACTATCAGTAATGTTCAAAGATCAATAGTATATCATGCATGACTTAATGCAGGAACAATATGTCAATTAATACATCAATTAAAGTGTAAGAGTCATCATGATTTTTGATTTAGTAATGATGTTCACGTCTTCTTCAAAAAACTGACCAGTCAAAGCAATGTACATATATTCTGAAGAATTGTAGTGTTGTAATCATGGTTGACTAAACATAACTTCTTCATGACTTCATCATGTTTGTGGCCCTTCAAATAAAGTGCTGACCTGGTCCATCTTTAACATTGATACATAGGATGTGTTGGCATAAAATGAAATATCTTAAGAATTAAAGGAGTGGATTGGAAAAATGATAAATTATACTGAGGTTAATACATTGACACAAAATACAGTATACTGAAGATACATTTTTTTTATAGTTGCTTTATTCACAACAACATGAGGCACTTAAATAGTAATGCCTGAGAACAATGCTCACCAACATAGGATATTTATGAATTTTACTTTTTACTAACTTGGCAGCACCCTTTTTTTTACTGAAAACAGCTGCAGCAACTGCAGTTAAAAGCAACATGTTGAGAGCGGTGAGAATGAACCAGAACAGCTGGACAGTTGTGGCCGGACAGATAAACATCACGCTGAAACTCACTATACAGCTCTGTGAAGCCGAGGGGAGCTGCAGATCAACTGAAACAGAAAATTCTCTTTTAGGTTCTTCACTATGAGCGATCCCTTTAACATTGTCACATTGTTTCAACTTTATAATTTGATACATTGTGATTATGAAAAACAATATTAATTACAGCCTTTGAATATCACTGAAATTCTGTCTTACAGACCTGATGCACAACCCACCACCGTTGGCTGCAGGATGTCCACGAGATTCAACCGAACATTTCCATCAGCCACCTGCAGGCTTTACTTCACCACCTCCACCAGAGATGGGTCGGAGAATCGGCGCAGCGGGGGCGGTATTACATTCACTTTATCGCACCGTTGTGACGAAAAAGAGAGCTGAGCCAGAAGGCAAAGCTCTTGATCTACCGGTCAATTTTCGTTCCTACCCTCACCTATGGTCATGAAGGTTGGGTCATGACCGAAAGAACGGGTACAAGCGGCCGAAATGGGTTTCCTCAGGAGGGTGGCTGGCGTCTCCCTTAGAGATAGGGTGAGAAGCTCAGTCATCCGTGAGGAACTCGGAGTAAAGCCGCTGGGAGCTGTTCCAGGCACGTCCAGCTGGGAGGAGGCCTCGGGGAAGACCCAGGACTAGGTGGAGGGATTATATCTCCAACCTGGCAAACCTGGAAAGGGAAGTTTGGGGTCTCCTGCTGGAGCTGCTGCCCAACCCCGAATAAGCGGACGAAGATGGATGGATAGACCTCCAACACCAGCAGCTCCAGGGGATCATGTCCTATCTTCTATTTTCATACACTCAAACTTTTTCTTTTTCTATATACAGTACTTCAAGTTAAGCTCTCCTTAGTGACACATACGATCACTCTATTTACTGCTGCAGTTGGTTGCCGATTAATCACGTGACCATATTAATGTGACCGTTCTTTTTTTACTTAATGGGCACACACAGATTTAAACACACAAAATTATGAAACGGAAATAGTTAAGTTTAGGCAACAAAAAATCTTAGTTAGGGTTAGAAAAACATCAAGGATTGGTAAAACTACTACAGTTCAGTCAGGAGAACTTTGTCAAAATAGATTCATTGATCTGCAATTTGTATTTGGCGGTATGGCTCTGTTCTGGGCCCTCCCCGCACTTCCATGTGCATACTTGGAAAGCAGCACACCTCCCTCCCCTTCCATGTGTATACATGGAAAGCCTTTAACGGGGAGAGCAGCAGTGCATGTAAATGTCTGACAAATTGCATTAATATTCTCCTACACAGTATTATATTTATGTGTTAACAAGACATTGTAGTACTACAGTGCCACCTTGTGGTATGTTCTGCTTTTATTTTGAAAAGCGCCGTTTTCTTCTTCTGATGTTTTGTGATGCTAAACTTCCTGCTACTCTCTCTTCACAATGTGGTGCTCACGCATCGTCGGAGGAACGACTCTGAGGGTGTGTCGAGCTAGAGAGCATGCTAGCTGATGGCGGAAACTCTTTTATTAGCGCCCTTGGAGAGCGGAATGAGTTTTCACGGTGTTCATGGTGCTTATGGTGCATGGTGTTCGTTGAGAGGAAGAAATAAATCGAAACTCTCTGCGTCTTGATCAATAAATCCAATGGGCCGCTACAGTGCATGATCCCCCAAAGTCACCATACCAGGCAAAACCTCCCTGCCCATCTACGAGCCTACATGCAAAGCCTTAGCAGGGAGGGCAGCAGCAACACTGCACTTCCACATGCATACGTGGAAAGCACGAGGCAGGAAAAGCACAACTTCTTTCCCTATCATGTGCATACATGGAAAGCCTTAAGCAGGGAGAGCAGCAGTAACAGGAACCATGTTGCATTAAGAGAAGTGGATATAGCATTAATTCCAATGAGTGTTGCTCAAAAGCGCATGATGTAGTCATGGAGCTCTAAAATACCCGGATCTTCCGCGTTGACAACAAGATGGTTAGGGTTAGCTAGCCCTGGCAACTTGGGAACAGAGACACAAACAATGCTACATCCACGTTACAGCTTTTACAGGCTTTACAGCATACAGCGCTCGGATGCATCATAAGATAATAAACATGATATTCCACAGCCATTATAACCATAATTACAGCTACAGGAACTCAGGAGAATCATCATATGAGCCCTGAGTGCGATGTGTTTTTATTTTTTTATTTATCTATTTATTTTAAACATAATGGTTTGAACAAGGACCATGCAAGTGTTCAGTCTGGTAAGCTGATGCACCCCCCCAAAAGAAAAAACGTGAAATACAGTCTATGGGAAAAGTCTTTCTGGGCCAGCGGGTTGTCAGAAGTTGCCGCTGGCGGCTACGCCCATGGTTGCTTGAAGACATGGCGCTGTTCCTGGGGGCTTTGGCAGTAACTAGAATTACGGTGTGTTTTGAGCTACATTATGAGGCGGTGTCAGAATCTCGTACAGTAAACAGGGAAAATCACTGCCTTTATCGCTGATACGAGAACTTCAAAACACTACGAGGGTAAAAAAGCGAAACACAAGCACCAAACTGCCCGGGAATCTGCGCAACAGCTGAATGTTTCCTGCAAAAACAAAGCATTCACTATGTCACCCTCATCTCTTTTCCTTCTCTCATGTGCAGGGGCGGATCTACCGGGGTGGCATAGGGTGGCAAATGCCACCCCAAAAGAAAGCCTTGCCACCCCTGCTGCCACCCCAGTTGGCAGCAACGAATTAAAAGTTACGGCCAATTTGACAATTTATGAGCGCGAATCTCCAATGTCCAACTGCAATCAAAAACTGTTTGCTTCCCCTCTCACCCATCTGCCACTCATCACCTGTGTCTTACCTTAATGCCTTTCCTGTGATAATACTTCTATCATACTTCTATCTCCTATTAAGTGAGATCTCATCGTATGGTCACTTATTCCTAATATGAGCTGTTTCACATGAAACCTCAAATGCCAGACATTGATTGCATGAGATGAAGTTTGTCTGTCTGAGTTTGTAAATGGCAGCCTGTGCCCTTTTGTAGTGTGTACAGACTACGTCACGATGGACATGCGCATTAGCAACAGTTTGTTTGTGTTGTCGTAGCAACACTGCGCGTTCATGAGCTTGTCTTTCCTGTCTCTTACAAGTATACGTCAGAGATGGGGACTCAAGTCTGAGACTCGGACTTGAGTCGCACTTAAGTCGCACAAACAGTGACTTCAGACTTGACTTGCCACTCGACCCAAAAGACTTCAGACTTGACTCGGACTCGAGCTTCGAGACTCGTCAACAACCTGTTTTCATGCAATTATTATCTATTTTATTGGCGCATTTACGTTGGGGAAATGTATGACGAGCTGCATGTCACCTGCCCTTTGCCATAATGTGCAACATAACGCATGCGCTATGCCTTATGCGCGCACACTCACATATATACGATGGTGACAACAAGTCCTCCCAGAGTTGTGCCTTTTGTCATTAGTTTTGCTTTCAATAACTTTGTAAGCAGTGGCAGTAAGCGAACAGCTACATGCAAGGTGTGTGGCACCAAGATAACTGATGCCGGATCAACAACGTCGAACTTCATCAGGCATCTCAAAACGCACCCAAATAGGTCAGTCACTTGATAATGTGAAAGACGTTACATTTAGCATATATCGTCACAGGTAACAAGCTAACCATCGAAAAGTGTTGTGCTAATGCTGGTAACAGGCAAATTGTATCTTTATAGTTAGTAGTTGCTGAGGCTCAGACATCCATGGTGCACAGGAGTCGGGACACACGGATCCATCTCCCCAGGAACAAATGCTGTGTTGGGTGGGCAAACTCATTGGATGCGTAATTGATCTCATGGATGATTTGTAGGCTATTAAGTGAACAAGGTGTACCCGGTCCACCAAACACTGGGCCGTCTTGACTGTCTTAATTCTGCACATATTTCTGTTACTATAGTCCTATTTACTATTTCATTATTTCATCCATGCGTGGCGCAGCGGATCCGTGCGCACTGTCACCTGCCGTGGAGACACTGGCCTCACTAACCTCTCCTCCTCTGAGTCGGATCTCCCATGCACTGGACTCAGTTTCACTGAGCGTACTAACACTTAGTACTCAAAAATAAATGGCATTACATCAGTGAGTTCAAACTGCTTATTGTGCGGAATTTGGACTGACACTGAGATGCATGTTGTTCTGTAACTGGCGCTGACACTATTCTGTTGATTTCCACTTCGACATTAGACATTTTTTTTGAGTGAAAGAGACGTTACATTTAGCATATATCGTCACAGGTAACAAGCTAAACATCGCAAAGTGTTGTGCTAATGCTGGGAACAGGCAAATTGTATCTTTATAGTTGTATCCATATGATGTGACAGACTTAGGTTAATATTTCACCAGGTCTGAAGGCTAGAGGGATGTGTTAAGTAGACCCCATAAAGTTATCCTACAACTGATTTTGATACTGTACTGTATGGATGGTAGCTACAGGACATGTTTTGAATTCATAAGATTTAACAATACAGTGTTAGGGACAGATCAGATGGCCAGAGACTTGAGACTTCACTTGGACTCGAGTTCAAAGACTTGAGACTCGACTTGGACTTCCAAAAAATGACTTGTGAACATCTCTGGTATACGCCATTCTCTTAATATATCCATGGTATATGTGGCGAACTCATGAGCTCGCCGTTTCATTGTCTAAAATATTCACTAACGTTAAACATTGTGTTTTCGTTGTTCCTGATCATTTACATGCTTATCTAAATAAACGATGGATGTATTTAAAGAACCAAGGAGATGTAATCATTATGTCGTGCTACTAGCTAGATACTAGCTAGCACTAGCTACTAAGGTTAGCCTGCAGTTTTGTGAACAGAGCTTCTCTTAATACATTCATGGCTTCATCCCTCATCCACGTTACAGGCTTTACAGCATACAGCTCTCGGATGTATCATAAAATAAGTGTTAAACCTTAAACCTAAACCCACATTGGCTCTTAGGGACATTTAAGATGTTACGTTAATGTTAGCTACCTAATTAGCTCCATTATTTAGCTTGACCTGCATTCTGCTTTTTTAGCTTTAGCAATAAACCACTAAATCAGCTCGAGTGATAGTGACACTGTATTAAAGTTACAAAAAACATTTTCCTTATTTTAAAATGAATTATCTTAATTTAAGATTAATACTGAAACTTTCACTCATAGCCGTTAGCCCCGTCAGTTTGGGAAACGCTAATGATGTTACATCCATGTTACAGGCTTTACAGCATCCATACATCCATCGGATGTGTCATAAGATAATACCATGGATGGTGCAGTTCCACCATTGGCCACTAAGCCCATGGTTGCTTTAAGACTTGGCGCTGTTCCTGGGGGCTTGGTCTAGTGGAGGAGGTAGACGGAAGTTGAGCGGCTGATTTCACGCCGGACTCCAAGACTTCGATCCTGGAATACATGCCAGTGAGCGGTGACTGATGCCAGACAAGGCGGATAGGACGGGGCCGCCCTCCGAGCCCGCGGAGCCAGCCGCTGGAGCTGAGCCTCGGCCCCTCTTGCGGGGTAGAAAAGGCGGAAAATTCAGACAAGAGCCACAGCGGATGGCAACAGAGTTCCCATCACCGCTTGCCTCCCTGGCCTCGGATTGAAGTAGCTGGGACCCATGTCGCAGTCAATCCGCCAAGAATCATCCCCTTGGACGTGAATCGACGAGCCGCAGGGTGAGCAGCCCAGTGCTTCCCATGTGGTAGACATTTTGCTAGCGCTAGCAGAGATGCAGCAAGGTAGGCTGGGAAAAGTAGTTTAAATAGAGCACGCTATTTGGAAATCCAATCAAAAGAGGGAATCAGCTGAGCCATCAGCTGGTGTGCTGGCTTAGGAAATGTCAGCTATGAGCTGAGATAATAGCCAAGCTTGACTCCGTGACCTGCCAGAACTTAACGCTATGCTTAATTTTTTGCCAATTGCTTACACACGTGTTGCAGAATTTGGCTTATTGTGTCAAAACTCTTCACACAAGCCAAATAAGACACAACATTGGATATAAATAACTGTATGTACTTTGGTGCCTTTGTTTAAGGCATGGTTACAAAAGGTTAAGGTTTTGATGCTTTTGTCTAACCATTCGCTCTTAATGTGTAAGCAATCAGCAAAAACTGTAAAATGGTGACGTAACATGACGTCACGGACCTCATTGCGTCATTGACTAAGGTCTGTAACAGTCATATGTAAAACTTTCAAAGATACAGTTACTGTACACTTTCGGTTTCACATGGGACACAAACTCCAGTCTTCTAAGTGAAAGTGTGTTTGACCCATTCATCAATAGATTTTCTGGGCGAGGAAAGGCAGGAAATAACATGAAGCTAGACATCCTGTTTCTTTTGGAATACTTGTCAGATGTAATAAAGCAACTAGCCTCCGGCTTCAGGATTAGCTGATGGGGCAGGTTTAGCTGCTCTTTAAAGTCTTAACCTCCTCTTCAAAAAACCTCACAGCTGCACTAATCAATGTTTTTATGTTACTGAAGCAATGACTATGTGCAATGTGAAAGGTGTTGCTTATAGTGACAACCCCACAAAGTACATTCACGAGCTCTGCAGTTCACCTCAGCTCTACAGAGCATTTTAGTGTCTTTTAGCTCAGTGTAAATTTCACTGTTTTTCTTTTCTCTCACTGCTTACCTTTATAAAGTCATAGACTATGTGCTGAACTTAAAACTAAATAATAAATTATATATCAACTCAAAGTTGGTGCTACAGCACAGATGGAGACATGAAAGGGGAGGGAGGGGGAACAACACGCAGCAAAGGGCCGCAGGTCGGAGTCAAACCCACGGCCGCTGCGAACAAAATCTAGGAAATTTAGGAACAAATCTCTACACATGCGCGTACTCCACCACGTGAGCTACCGAGGTGCCCACACTCTCTTTTTAAACAACCCACAAAAAGAGCATGCTCAGGCTTGCTAACAGCATCTCTTCTGACTCCTTGCATGTTTTAATGAATACCAACTTTTGCCTTCTGACAGACGATTAAGGGTCCCTATCGTTTAGATACAACAGGCTCAAGAACTCTATTATACATCAGTCTATCCTGTTGCTAAACCAAAATCAGCTGCCTGCTGCCAATTCAGATCTGGATCTGAGGATATCATGAAACATGTTCCTTTGTCATTTCTGTTGATGTGTTTTAATCTTGGCACTATATGTGTAATTGTTGTCTAACTCTGTGTGTACTTTTCTTTCTTTTGAACGGTCCAGCTGCTCTGGAACTGGCAAAACAGAAAAACACATACAGTAGAAGTGTTTTATGATAATTTGGTACAAATCACTGTTGGAAAGTAGATCTGTTTTAGGATTTGATATGGTTAGGGTTTTGGTTAAGTTTTGAAACAAAACTGGCTTGGTTAAGTAACAGGTTGGTTTAAAATAGGTCATTTTTGGGGTGCCCTCCTGGCTCACCTGGTACAGCGTGCGCCCCATGTACCAAAGCTCTTTCCCTACAGCAGTGGCCACGGGTTCGATTCCAACCAATGACCCTTTGCTGCATGTCATCCCCCTCTCTCTCCCACTTTCCTGCCTTTATCTGTCCTATCAAATAAAAGCACAAACAATTTGTTTTCATAAAAAATAAGTCATTTGTTAAGGTTAGGGAAACATTGTGGTTTTTGGCTGATTACTTCAGGGCGCCTGGGTAGCTAACCTGGTAGAGCATATACAGAGGCTCAGTCCTCAGTGCAGTGGCTACGGATTTGGTCATCCACCTCTCTCTCTCCTTTAAAGTCTTAGCTGTCCTACTAAAAATGGCCAAAAAAAATTTCTTAAATAAAAAATAAGATTACTTCATTGGGGTAAGGGGACAACTTTAATTATATGGTAACCACAGGTTAAAAGCAGGTAATATATAGGTAAAGTAAGTTTATGGAAAAATCAAGGTACTGCAGAATCATCCAATATTGACGTACCTGTCTATAGTGATGGGCTCGGCGAGTCGGGTGACTTTACCTCTCAGTAGAAACAAAGTAAAAAGATTGACGAATGCCAGCACTCGTATACTCTTACAGCTCTTCCATCTTTCCTCTGCATGTAGACACTCTTAATGAACGTTTGCACTGTTCACCATTGAAAATATCAAAGTGCATCAGTGAATCAATATGACGAGTGTCAAATGGACTGGATGCTATAACTTTAACTGCTGAAGGCCTTCCTGGACTGTGTCAATGTGCACCGAATGTCACTGGGATTCAGGAAAAGAAACAAGGGGAGGGGGCTGGGACAGGAAAGGGAACAATCTAAATGTATTTCGTTCTTCTCTCCCTTTCTCACCAAAAACTTCTCTTATTCTTCCATCACTCATTCTCTTTCTCCTCCTCTTTCTTTCTGTCTCAAATGAAAATGGAGGGCAACGAGTGTATTTGTAGCCACGGCAACAACAACATTATCGTTAATGGTCGCTGCGGAGACGCTGGAGCTGTAATGGCTGACAGTGCTTTGTCGCCGTGGGTTACCAGCTGGGTCAGACACACACACACACACACACACACACACACACATATTGGATGAAAGCAGTGTCTACTCCTCTCCTCCTTTCATTCAGATCCACTTTGCATTGATTTTGCAGTTTGGCTGAAAATGCAACAACTCTGTGTCTCTACCTCCATGGCTCCACCTAAATCAATCACACATACACACACACACACACACACACACACACACACACACACACACATATACACACACACAGTTTTGGACAAGTGGCTTGTCTGAGTGACGCCAGACATTCACACACACACGCAGAGTGCTGGTGACGCCAGGCTGGTAGCAGTGGATTAAGTCAGTATTGAACTCAAACACTAAGTAACCTCATGACTGCCTGTCTGTCCACCTGTCTGTCCACCTGTCTGGCTGACTGTCTGTCTGTCTCTCTGTCTGTCCATCTCTCTTCCTTTCTGTCTGTCTGTTTGTCTCTCTGTCTGTCTGTCTCTCTCTTTATACCGGTTTCTCTCTCTCAGCATGTTTCTCTCCCTTTCCAAAGACTGAAAAGCTCAATTCATCTTTGAATCTGCCTGATGTGCATATGTACATGTGTGTACTTGTTTAATATGATTGTAAACACTTTCTTGCACTTTCTTTTAGGACTGAGTGTGACCCTTGTTGCAAAGAAACAGGGATCAAAAACCAAACCCCACAGTACAACACAGCCAACTAAAGCAGAGCACAGTATGCTCTACAGAGTGATATATTCTATGTATAAAAGCAAATGTTTGATTCATTCTTATTCCATATTTTTTAGTACGGTCAAGTTCTTTAGTAGGTCAGTGTGTTATAAGTGACGATGTTTGCTTTCTGAGTCAGAGGTGTTGCCAGTGATTTTGATCCACCGAGCTGATTTTGAGACATGTATGAAGTGTTTGAGTGAGTTTTGGAAGTGAGATTAACTGTTTAGCCAAGATGCATGTTGGTAATGCAGACTGTATAAAGAGTTTTGAAAAAGTAGTTTTAGTATTGACTTGTGTTAGCAGTTGAAATTAGCAAAGTACCATTATTACTTATTCCATTAGTGATGTGTAACACCCCGCTACGCCCTGCTACGCCTTGAACTGCTACAGCTATTATTTCACGTCATAGTTGCTTATTGTTGCTATAACTAACTAACTAATTGTTACAAACTGCTATAATTATTATGAATCATATTTCTCTATATCTGTACATCTGTATCAGTGTCTGGGTCTAAACTGGCAGTGACAGATGCCGTCCACAAAGAGCCTGGGTCTGTCCAAGGTTTCTGCCTAAAGGAAGTTTTTCCTCACCACTCAAGGTTTTTGCCTAAAAGGAAGTTTTTCCTCACCACTGTTGCACCAAATGCTTGCTCGTGGGAAATTGTTGTGTCTTTGTAAATTATAGAGTGTGGTCTTGACCTGCTCTATCTGTAAAGTGTCTTGAGATAACTAAATAAAATATACTTGTGGGCCTGTATATTGTTGGGTACTTTAAATTGTAATAAAACATAGTATTTTATAAACATGTGTTGTGTGTGCAAAAATCTTAACTTGTAAAGTCACTAGTAACTAAAGCTGTCAAAATAATGCAGTGGAGTAAAAAGTACAATATTTCTCTCTGAAATGTAGCAGAGTAGAAGCAGAAAGTGGCATGAAAAGAAAAGTCTCAAGTAGAGTGCAAGTACCCTCTAATTTGTACTTAAGTACAGTACTGGAGTAAATGTGCTTAGTTACATTCCACCACTGGGAAAGAAAAAATGAAGGGTTTATAATTTGTAAGCTGATATTCAGACGTTTTAACTGTATATACTATATATTATAACCTACATACTGTAAATGTGTACAAAATAAACATAAAATGATATGAATATGGAATACTATGTATTTATTATATTGATTAATAACATTAATTTGTAAATACCTATTCACTCTTCCTTTCTGAATACCATGACTTACTACAGTTTGTTTAAAGCCAGTTAGTATTATTCATAACATCGAATCAGGGGTTAAAGTGTCTCCCATTCACAACGATACTAAACGAATGCATTTACCATCACATCGGTTTAATGGGGTATCATTTACCTCATAACTGTCTCTCTGTTCCTCTCACATTATTATTTTAGTATTATCATTATCAGGACTCATTAATATTAAAATGAGTACATGATCATTATCAGAGTTTGTGCTAGTAATAGTACAATTAAACAACATAATAATAGGATACAACTTCAATAATTACTTTTAGCATAGCTGTAGTGATGTCACTGTGGTGTTGCAGTTTTAAACACACACACACACTCACACGCACATAATGCAGAAACACACATACTTTGCAGATGACCCCATTATGAACTTTAGCTGTGAGAGAGAGAGAGAGAGAGAGAGAGCGAGAGAGAGAGAGAGAGAGAGAGAGAGAGAGGGAGTGATGAGGGAGATAGACAGGAGGACGCCGCTGTCTTGATTCTTCTCACACACTGTCTTCTGTCTGTATGTCTCACTGTGATTATCTTTATTTGTGTGTGTGTGTGTGTGTGTGTGTAGGTGAGTGAGAGTCAGAGGTTAAATGTTATCAGACACACTCCTATTATACATTTAGAGCGATTCTCCTCCTCATGGCTCGTTTCCTCCTCTCTCCTTTCCATTCTTATCTCCTCTCCCATCTCTCTCCCCCTTCTCTACATCTTTTCTTTCCTCTGCATGACTCCTGACTCCTCTTCTCTTTTCTCTTCATCTGTCCTCTCTCCTCTCCTCTCCTTTTCTCTCATCCTTGTTTATCTTCTCTCCTTCTTTTTGCTCTCCTCTCCTTCCCATGTCTCCTCTCTATGTCTCATCTCCTCCCCTCCCTCGTCCCTCGTTCTCCTTTCCCATCTTCTCCACTCCTTCCTCTTCTCTGTCTCCTTTCCACCTTTCCTACTCTCATTTCCTCTCCATTCAATGTCTCCTTTCCCTTTCTCTCCTACCCATGTTCCCTCTCCTCTGCATGTCCACTCTCCTCTCTCCTTTCCATTTCTCCTCTCTATGGTCAAGTCTATATCCAAATATAAATCATATTTGCTGGAACATAATTAATCCAGGTGTACGTTCACTAGCCCAGTGTTAAGCTGGGTTTCCACAGGCAGCTTTTTTCAGCTGCAACTCTGTGGTCTGGTCACGAGCACCGGTTTTCAAGCGGAATTGTGTCACCACAACATGATACCGACGGTGTACACGTTTGGCAGACAGTGAGTTGTTGGTGTTGATATACGTTTTCTATCATATTATATCTGGCTCAACACAACTGTTTGTTACGTTTTCTACTCCAGTCACACACTTTGCTGCTTAAAAAGTTGTATTTATTTTAGTTTAGTTTGAATAACGGTATATTACTAGCAACACACTAGTTGTCATTGCTACAATGCTAACGTTACTACAATGCTACTACTACTAAAACACATAAAAACTCACCAGGAATACCAACTGCCTGGGCAACCCTCTGCCAAGCTAGCTGTTAACATCCCTGTAGTCAAAGACGTATCATAAAGTAAGCCAGGAAAATCACAATCTTTTAGTTTGCAAATATAGCATGTGTGTATACACGGTAGAATATATTGGAGGCACATTCGCGAGTCTGCCCTCTCATTGGCTACCGCTCTGCAAAAGTTGACTCAGAGCCAACTTTGGGAGAGCTGGGAGAGCCGGGAGAGCCGGGAGAGCCGGGAGAGCGGTGAACAGCCGAGCACTTTTGCTGCTGTCAGCGGATTTCGCTCATGTTCTCATAGGGAATGAATTGAATTGCTCCCCTCTGCCATTATTTCAGCTGCCTGTGGAAACCCAGCATTAGGGGGTGCCCAGCAGTTAGTGAACAGCACAAAAATGCACAATGATTCAATCAAATTCCAGTCATTTTTGGTTATGGTTATGGTCAAGGGTTACTAAAGAGGAATTTGGCAGGTAGGGGAACAATAACATCGTGTGAAGGGGGAAAAAATGCATTAGGGCCAGGGGTAACACTTGAAATACATTTATTCTCTTTTATTCATTCTTAAGGTGGCTGAGAGGGGCAAACGCAACTAAAAAAAAACACGCAAATAAACAAAACAAAAGCAAATTAAGAAAACATCTTCATTAATTTGACAACACATGCGCAGCATTTAGCAAACGTGCTGCAAATACAACCACAACACAACCAAATACACAAATGCGCTGAAAATATAGAAACGATGCAAAAAGAAAAACACAAAACCCCCGAAAACAGAAACAATACAGAAAGAAGAGTACACATACCGCGAAAACAAATGCAACAAAAAAAACGCTGTAACCAGTTTACACAACGGAAGTTCTCCAGGCATTTCCAGGCCTCTAGGGGGAGAGCTATGTGGACCAGACTTAGAGTGCATTTGACTTCTGAGGAGACTTACTGCTAGTACCGTTCATGTATGCAGACTGAATGCTGTGCAACTAGTAACCAGTAACATAGCTCAAGCATGGCGTTCGTCGTTCAACTGGTCGTGACTGCTTTCCCAAGATGGCGGCCATCTGTATACATCAACGGTACTGTCTTTCTAACCTATCTTTTTAATAAACTGTCTGTACACTTACAAAGTTCTCAATGCTTCGGTTTACATGTAGGGACCCTCATTATGCTACCGTGGAAGTGTGGTGCTATTTTGGGCCTTTTTAGTGGTATAGAAATAGCAATTTCTTTTTACTTTACCCTCTGCCCCGACGACTAGCATTATAAGCTAATTAGTGGTTTGCGATGAAACTGGTCACATTCGATTAGCATGAAAACATATCCCAGAGAATGGTCGACTCAGTACACATATTTAATTAAACCCTAGGTTTATTTTGCGCCGGATTTGTCCTTTAAGATAAGTACTTACTTCATTAGGCTTCTCTGCCCTGTGTCATTGGATCTGCTGCCTTAAGGTTAAATTGGCTGCGTTTGTTCTGTTGATTTTGCTCATTCTGCTGCCTTTTGCTGTTGCTACTTGGTTTTGCTGCTTTTGTTGCTTGCCTCTTGTCTTTGCTGCTTTTACTGTGGGTTCAGCTGCTTCTTCTACTTCTGCTGTGTGTTTGCTGAATTTGCTGTTTTTTTGCCAGAATTTTGTGGTCTTACTAAATGTGACTGAAACTGGTAATCAGACAAGCTTAGTGTGAAGTGTGGGGTTGGGGAATGGTGCTTAACGACTGTCCAGGTGCTTTGTTGAGTGATTAGCTAGGGTGGGGCCTCCTCACTTGTAGCCAACACCAATCACCTCCTTGTATTTAATATTGGCATTTGCGTGAAGCGGGCAGCTTCATCAGACGAAGACTCGGAGGACAAAGACAAAGGAGTGTACGCAGGAGTCTTTGTGGGAAGCTAAGTGGGAGACTAAGTGTGAAGTTAAGTGGATATCTTACTTGCACTGCTCAGTGTCTTTATCTGGAAATGTGCTGCTTCTCCATTCCTGTCCGTGTATCCTATCGGCAATACTACCTATCCCTATACCTATATACTTACCTATCCCAGGCCTACTCATTAACCCCAACTGGAGATTTTCTCTCTACCCACTGCCACAGTTCACTCCACCCTAAGGCATCCGGTAAAACTAATCATTGTTGTTATCTACCGCCCACCAGAGGCCTATACTACGAATAAAGATCAACATGTCCTGGATTTCTTTCAGTTATCCGGCTTCACTCAACCTAACAACTGCGGTCCCGCATAAGCTGTGTCACGACGGTGGTTATCAACTAGTTCAATCAACCCAGGGTTTCCCAATTGTGTTCAGATAAAAGAGGCGGTGTATGCACAGCACGATCAATCGCAAACATCTACCAGAGCCGCATATTTTTATATAAGAAGAGCAAACTATAATTCTACATAAATATGAAGAACACAGACACGGTTTTACAGGCAAAACGCAATTCAGTCGCTGCTTCCTAAAACAGGAGGAAAGCTGGCAAAAAAATAGCCGACGCTGTGATGCGTAAATCACAACGCTTATCAATATCACTTAAGTTTTATCACAAGATCTGACCATAATTACGCTTGTGCTTTCTATAAACTGCCATTGCTTTAGCCTATTATTTCAGTTGCAACCCTGGCAGTGGTAAGTGATCGTGAGAGAAAATTAAAAATATAAAAATATAATTCAAACCGATGTGCACATTGGCCACACATGGCTCAACAAGCCGACAAATAGCCTATGTCCTTCTTTCAAACATCCCTGAAATTGGCCCTTCACTGGTACTTTTGGGCAACTTCAACATCCAGACAGAGAAGTCAACTGACTTCTTACATCTTCTCTCTTCTTTTGCCCTCTCACTCTCGCCTTCCCTACCCACTCACAAAGCTGGCAACCACCTATCTCATATTCATCAGAAACTGCTCTACATCCAACCTCACTGTTACTCCACTCCATACCTCAGACCATTTCTTCATCTCTTACTCTCTCCCACTCTCCCAAGCTCATAACCATATCTCAAGAGACACTATACCTGTCTGTCGTAACATTTGTTTACGCTCTCCTTCTTCTCTGGCGTCATCTACTTTATTAACCCTCCCTACATCTGACTCTTTCTTACTCCTGTCTCCCAACGCCGTCACAGACACTCTCCTCTCTACTCTATCCTCTCTTGACTCTCTGTCCTTTTACTTTACGGCAAGCTCGCAAGTCCTCCCCAGCTCCGTGGTTGTCCGACTCAGTGCGTGCTGAAAGATCAACTATACGGGCAGCGGAAAGGAAATGGCGGGAATCTAAACACCAAGATGATCTGCTTACCTATCAGTCTCTTCTTCCGCTGCCTCTATTTCTGCAGCAAAAGCTCTTTCTATCAAACCAAAATTGAATCCTCTTTCTCCAACCCCAAACAACTTTTCTCCATCTTCTCTAACCTCCTAGATTCCCCCAGTCCTCCTCCCTCCTCCCTCCTACCAACCCAACTTGTCAACTACTTTGTAAAAAAGATAGATGACATACACTCTTCATTCTCCACCACTCTTCCTGAAATCATCCAACACCATCACCATCCAACACATCCAGTACTCTTTCCTCTTTCACCCCTCTATCTCCAAATCAAATTCTGATTACCTCTGCCCGCCCCACCACCTGCCCCCTTGATCCTATCCCTTCTCACCTTCTCCAGTCTATTGCTCCTGACCTTCTTCCTTTCCTCACCCATCTCATCAACAGCTCCTTGTCAACCGGCTGTTTCCCCAACGCCCTCAAAGAGGCAAGAGTGACCCCACTACTCAAAAAACCAACACTTGACTCGTCTGAGGTAAATAACTACAGACCCGTCTCTCTTCTTCCATTTCTATCAAAAACTCTTGAGCGTGCCATTTATAATCAACTCTCTACTGATCTCCACCAGAACAACCTTCTTGATCCCCACCAGTCTGGCTTCAAGGCTGGCCACTCAACAGAAACTGCCCTCCTTGCTGTCACTGAGCAGCTTCACATCACTAGAGCAACCTCTCTCTCATCCTTCTGGACCTTTCTGCTGCCTTTGACGCAGTGAACCACCAGATCCTCATTTCGACACTCAAGGATCTGGGTGTCTCAGGCTCTGTGCTCTCTTTGCTCATATCTTACCTGGCAGACCGAACCTACTGGGTAACTTGGAGAGGATCTATCTCAGAACCTTGCCCACTCAAAACTGGGGTTCCTCAGGGATCAGTCCTGGGTCCCCTCCTCTTTTCTCTGTACACCAACTCTCTCGGGTCTGTCATTCACTTGCACGGCTTTCCTTATCTCAGCTACGCAGATGACACCCAACTAATTCTCTCCTTTCCGGAGTCTGAAACACAAGTAGCAGCACGTATCTCAGCCTGTCTCACTGACATTTCTTCTTGGATGTCCACACATCATCTGAAACTCAACCTTGACAAGACTGAGGTCCTTTTCCTTCCAGGGAAGAGCTCTCCTACCCAGGACCTGACTATAACAATTGACAACTTTGTGGTAGTCCCCACCCAGACTGCTAGAAACCTGGGTGTGACACTTGACGACCAACTCTCCTTCACTGCATAACATCAGAAGGATGTATGATCTAACGCAGAAGGCGGCTCAGGTTCTGGTTCAGGCTCTAAGTCATCTCACGTCCAACTCCCTCCTGGCTGGTCTGACTGCATGTGCCATCCGGCCCCTGCAGCTCATTCAGAATGCAGCAGCTCAACTTGTCTTTAACTTCCCCAAGTTCTCTCACACTACACCGTTCCTCCGCTCTCTTCACTGGTAACCAGTTGCTGCCCGCATCCGGTTCAAGACACTAGTACTTGCATACAGGGCCACGAACGGATCAGCCCCAGCTTACATCCAGGACATGGTCAAACCCTATACCCCCACCGGCCCACTCCGCTCTGCATCAGCCAACCAGCTTGCTGCCCCCTCACAGCGAGGGACAACTAATCACTCAACGAAATCCCGAGTGTTTGCTGTCCTGGCTCCTAAATGGTGGAATGAGGTCCCTATTGATTAGCTAGGGTAGCTAGAATATATATATATATATATATATATATATATATATATATATATATATATATATATATATATATATATATATTCTTGACGCTGCGCTTTCATAAGGCTCTTTGTAGTTTTGCTTATTTAAAGCTAATGTACTTGCACTTAGTACTTGTTGTCTGGAGTAATCACCTTCAACATTGAAAGCACTTAATTGGAAGTCGCTTTGGATAAAAGCGTCCCCTAAATAACATGTAATGTAATGTAATGTAATGTAATTTTCGAGAGAGAGAGAGAAAGAGAGAGAGAGGGCCGTGGCACGTTCAATCTCAGAACAGTGTGCACTATTGGGAAACGGTGTGCAACTGCTTTGAGATCATAGACTGTAAATATTAAGTCTATGTTTGAGATATGTTTTCTCTCGTTTGGTGGGTGTGTCTCTAGTTTATTGGCTCAGGTCACAGTTGATACCCGATCAGCAGAGACCTGTCTGTAAAATAGTGGAATAAAAGGCAGAGCGCTCTCACCCTGTGGGGTTGAAAATCAAGCTGTTCCACTTAGTCCTCCCCCTAGAGGCCTGGAGAATTTCCGTTGTGTAAACTGGATGCAACGTTTTTCGGTGCATTTGTTTTTGGGGATTGCTGTGCTTTTTTTTTAGCCTCGTTTCTGTATATGCAGCGCATTTGTGTTGTCAAATTAATGAAGATGTTTTCTTAATTTGCTTGTGTTTTGTCTATTTGCATGTGTTTCATAAAGTTGCAGTTCGTTTGCCCCCGTCGGCCAACATACATTCTACCACCACACCTAATTCCGTTTTCAAATTTAGAACTTTAAAGTTTCATTCCAATATGATCAGCTACATTAGGAAATCAACCTCCTTCACATCCAACACAGTATTTATTTAAAAAAAAAATGTGTCAGGTTTAGAGCTGGCTCGTCTGTTACTCCCGTCATTTCCTTCTTCCAAAACAGTGTTATGAGGAGCATATGTTAGGAGTTGAGTTCTCATTGACAAAATTAAAACAAAACAAAACTAGCTGCTGGCATTTAAAAGGGAACTTTTTTAAAGGATTCTGGCACAGTGCTCACTCCACATAAAACGCTACATCACATCACTTCCAGCTAACTTCATGGAGAACAAGAGCAAAACAGCATCACTGGTTTAACAGAATACTTTGGTCTAGCTCAGCTAAAAACAAAAAAAACACAGAATCCGTCAGCATGTCAGTGTGTCGTTCACTACAGAGTTTGTAACTGTTAGTTAGCTACCAACGCTTTTTTCACTTCACCTGTTTAACTGACGTAAGCAGTTTGACACTTGACTGTCTTGCAGTTATTACAGACATGTTAATTAACCACAGACACTTGCCCCATTATGGACTCACGCTGGAAACATTATGGAAACACCAGAATGGATATTTGCCATTCTTTTTGGGATTAAAAAATATGTATTTTTTGGCCTGGCAGGGGTTCCCATTGGCCATTGAGGAAACACTGGTTTATGAAACTACCAATCAGATCAATTTACTTATTAGTCAAAGGTGCTGGAACTCAGTTTTGTATCGTTCCAGCCCACTTTAACCCCTGGTTATGAGTATGAATGGCATTATTGTACCTCGGCAAAGCTATAGTGCGTAGTTTTTGTCTCCCCCATGAGGAATTCTAAGTAATGACAACAAAACTTTCAGCGCATCCACATGACACAAGCCTTCCATGAAATGGTCATTGCGACTTTTGCATTCACTTAGAAAACATTTGCCTTCAGTGAGGTGTGAAGTCTTTCTGTTGTTTCAAAGTTTTTGGACAGACAGTTTGAGTGGAATGGTTATAATATGCTTAGAGAATGAACAAGAAGAGAAGTTGAACGAAGACTGGTGACAGGGCCACCCCCTGTGGGGTTCAGACAGGTGAGTACAATAACATACTGAGTAATTGTTGTAACTCACTCTCCAGGGAAGACAACCTGTCCTCACACAGAAAACAACCACATACGTAGGTCAGTGCAAGCAGATTATAATGAATCATATTTGTTTGTTGTTGGCTTTGTTGTCGTGGCCATAGTAATTAATCACGAGAGCAAACAAGTAAGTGACGTGAAAAGGTATAAGGGCAGGTTGGGTTGGTGGATTATTTCAAACAAATGGAGAAAATGACTTTCATTCAGGAAACCAGGGCTTGTGTCCTGTGTGAAACCCAAAGTCAAATGTTGCTTTTTGAAATTAACTGAGAATTATACAGACTTTTGTCCGGACGTCAAATTAAGTCCACATTTTTGAAGTTTTGGGTGACTCATTTTAGGCCCAATACCTAATGTAAACCTAACCTACCTAAACCGAACTACTACCGTTTCACAACGTTGTACGTGTTTAAAAGTGCGACTGTTACCTGACAAAAACGGCTTCACAGTCACATGTTCAAAATGGCCACTGTGCGGCCGTTTGATAGAACGTTCATATTTGTTGTTTTAAGGAGTCATTGAAAATTTAGCTGGTCTGTCGTTTAGGTATGAGTATGTGTTGGAGAAGAACGTCAACAACCACTGCAATGTCTAGCAATGAAGCACTGAGTAGCAAAAGCATAGACTTTGTATGCCTGTCAACCTAACCTTAACCCTTCATAGCTAGCTAGCTGCTAACTTAAGTGTTGATGCATGCCGGTATGCCAGTTTTGTTCGGTAACTAGGGTTGTAAAAATGCGGTCCTGAAACTGCACTGTATTGCAGAAACATATAGTGAGGAACCAAAAAGCATTTCTCCATCATTATGAAAGAGACATTTGTAAAACTGTTGACAGGACATCTCCCACGATGTGCCACAGAGCGTCACAGAAGGTCATTCCTGCCTGCGGCAATCAAACTTTATAACTCCTCCCTCTGAATATTACACGCTCAGTGTCAAAACTGGATTCACAGCACGTATCTACACATCACATTTCAATATTCTTGGACAATTATGTACAATAAATGCAATCATTTATAAGCTACATGTGCAAGGTGTTTTTTTATCCACTGCTGCTACTTATATACTGCACTACAATAGAATTTTGTACAATCCATTGGAAACAATCTTTTTAACCAAATCTTACATGTAACCTAATCTCACTTACTTCTACTTAACGTTTTTATTTATATATTACTGTAGCTATGTTACTTTCGTTACTTTATACATGTATTGACTTGTCTTACTCTTATTCTACCTTGAATTTGACTGTGAGCAACTGTAACTAAATCATTTCTCTGAGGGAATCAAGTATTCTGATTCTGAATCTGATTATTCTTCTTTCTAGTGTGCATTTGTAATCCCTGAAGGGTTTTATATATAAACTTCCCTAGCCTAGAAAGGGGATTTTTATTGTCATCATTTCATCCCGATGTAAAATCTATGGGCAGGAGAGACACTAATGCTGGTCGGCAGTGAGTTGCGTAACACAGAAGCAAACTCTTTTGGCTTATGCATGGGGCGAGCAATTTTTTCATTCAAGTGACTGGACACCATCTTTGAGTCCGACATCCAGTCTTTGTAATACATGTTCCTTTTACTCTTCTCTCCTTTTCATGTCTCCTCCTCTCCATGTTGTCTCTCCTCTCCTCCGTATATGATCGGTGACTGTTGGTGCAAGCATGTGGCTATTAAAAAAAAAAAAAAAAAAAAAAAAAACTTTTCTTTACAGGGCTGACAAATTATTTTCCTATCGTGAAAGCGGTAAAATTCTATTGAAAAGTGTCAGCTTCAATCCAAACATATCGGTGCCGTCATCTGATCTATAGAGTTTATATGAGTCAAATTGACCATGCTCTATAATGGCTTGTATTATAGACGTGTGTGATTCTCCCTAATAGTATTAGCCATAATCTGTATTGGTTTACATTATGGACGTGTGCAATTTTATGCCTCTTCAAATATTTTGGGAGCCCTGAAGGCCCCCGGGGTCCGTGCTGCCACGGACCTCCAGAAATATGTCCGCTTAAAACCCACTAAAATATTGAAGTTTTTTAATGGAGCGTACGACACTGAATATGATAGAGAGCGAGAGAGAGGATCAATTTGGTGTTTTTACGACACAGGACTATAAATGCGCCGGCTGTAAATTGTTTTGGAGATGCTGCCGCTCTCAGAAGCTGCTACCAAAGAGATAAATCCACACACACACACACACACACACACACACACACACACATGCAGACATGCACACACATATGCAAACAGTGTTAAAGCTGAGCCAAAACTATTATGACCTCTTACCTTCATACTGTCACTGCTTGTAAATTTTAACATTCTTTATTCATACAGATCTTTCATGATCTGGCACAGTCATGAGAATATGATTCTCCATAATGCATCTAATTACATAAGATTTTTCAAAAATGTTTATATTCAGTTAGCAACTGCTAAATTATATTTTGTGTGAGAATTTACCAACATGAAGGTCTAAATGCTTTTTCATAGCATTCTCTCCCCTATCATGAATACAATTTTGATGGAGAAATTCTGCATTGTGAGAGTCAAGTTCTTTCATTTATCCATTGAGTTCAACACCATCCAGCATGCCCTGCTGGAGAGCAAGCTGACAGCGATGCAGGTAAACAACACACTTGTTCAAGTGCCTTTGGCGTTTGTTACTGGTGCAAAAAGTCTCCTTCAAGTTATAAAGTCAGATACAGTGGGGCCTTTCAACAAATTTCAATGTAATCCCTTCCACAGCAATATTTGACGCTCTGGGTAGCCTTTGGCTTAATTTTTCGATGCACTTGGTCCGACCGATTTGGCGCCATTTTTTAACGTGCAAGGTGAAACCACTTAGTTAGGGTTAGGGAAAGATGGTGCGTCCCAAGCCACTGACCAAGCGTCAGTGTTTGACAAGTTGGGAATGAGAATGGGTTGAGGTAAACGCCCTGATGTACTGGATTTAGAACTTTCTGATTGGTCAGTCAGAGTATGGTAGACTGCAGGGTTGCTTGTCTGACACTGGTGGAGCTCAACTCATGGGCCCCACAGGGAATGGTCCATCACCGTTTCTGTTCACCCTCTACACCTCAGACTTTAGATACAACTCTGAGTCCTGCCACCACCACGCTGTAATTGTTGGCTGCATCAGCGAGGGGAAAGAGGCCAAGGACAGGGGCATCGTGGACTTCACTGAGTGATGGATGTGGATAACCTGACACGGCAGATGGGTTTGTTTCACAGAACCACCTGAAAAGCCGTCATTGGAAACTGTTTGGGAAAGGGCAGGCACTTTAAATACCTGGCAGCCGATTGGATGAACCATCTGTCTATCACGTCCGCCATTGAATACGTTTACATGCACACCAATATTCCACTATTATTCCAAATTTGACAATATTCCGAATGTCATACAGGTCATGTAAACAGCATATTCCGTTTGGATATTCTGAATTCGGAATATGCGTCTCTATCATGGTTTTTACCGCAGTTTATGGCCTCTTGCCTGTTTACAGTTTACGGTTAGCTCTGTGCGTTGCTATGGTTGTTGTACACAAACCAACAACAGTTTGCAGGGCCGCGGTAGAGATGCATGCCCACAAAAAAGGAGAAACACAGCTACTTTTAAACATTATGAAAGACTTTGATGTCAACAGGTTTTTGGATATGCACAAACGTTGCAACGTCAACATTTTCAAGAAGGTGGTTTGCACGGTCCAAGTTCGCCACCGCTGAAAAACTTTGAAAACATCCTATTTTGCACGGCTGCATGTAAAGGGGAATGTTAGTGGAATATTCCCTTTCGTTAGTCATTTAAACAGCTTAGTCGGAATTGCGTCTGTTTCGGAATAAGGGCAAAAATCTAAATATTATGTGCATGTAAACGGAGTCGATTTAAATGAACAGTCGTGGCCGCCACACGTACCTAAACCACACCTGTAACTGACAGTAGCTCCTCAACGGATGCTGATTTGTTCGGGCCGCTGCTGTTCGGACACAAACACATTTAATTGAAGCCTGATAAGATGTGATATCATGTGATATCATGAGAATCCAGCTGCCGTGCAAGGGATGTGGAAACTATGTAGGACTGAAAGTACCTGGGACATCTGGAGAACAAGCTGGACTGGACTAGGAACACAGAGGCTGTGTCCAAGAAGGACCAGAGCTGACTCTACTTTCTGCGGAGGCTCTGGTCCTTTAATGTCTGCAGTACCATGTTGAGGATATTCTACCTCTGTGTTCTGTGGTGGTGTTCTGTGGCACGATGGTGTTTTAAGCCCCCGACGTCTCCTTCCAGGCAGCGCTGCGACCGTTGACTTCAAGGCACCTAACCCTAACCTTAACCCTAACCATAACCATAACCATTGCCTAATCGACTTCAAGGCAGCGCTGCAACCGATGACTTCAAGGCACCTAATCCTAACCTTAACCCTAACCATAACCATTGCCTAATCTTAATGGGGGGGCTTAAAACACAGATAAACTGTTCTGTGGTGGCCAGTGCTATTTTCTTTGCTGTCGTACCCTGGGGCAGCAGTGTGAGGGCAGTCAACGCAACAGAATCAACAAGATCAACTGGCTCTCCCAGGGGTGGAGCTGGATTCTTCAGTGGTGATGTCAGAGAGGAGGATGCTGCGCAAACTGCCGTGCATCATAGACAATGCCACAGGAAATCCTTTCTTCCTGTGGCAATCAAAGTTTACAACTCATTGACTTCATGCCGAGAGATGGACAGGAGACAGGAGGTGCTCCTCCAGCCTCTTTTTCAGCTCTTCTCAGAGCTTCAGTTTCTCTCTGTGATTAAAATCATCACAGCTCTCTGACTTACGGGACATAATTGGACAAAATAGGACATTATGTGTAATATCAACGGCATAATCACTGAACATTTTGAATTGAACCATATACACTTACCTGTACTTGAGATTATTTTTTGTACAAGCATAGCTATATGCCACTTCTCATACATATGCAACCCATTAAAAAGCTACTTGAGATATGAGCAACATATGATCCTTATTGTTAACCTGTTTATATTTTGGCATTGTTTATTTAGTTTTTTTGATATCAGTTCATTGATATTTTATGCTTGCACCTATTTTGTTATTTCATGTTTGCACTATTTTCCTATTTCGTACTGCAACTGTTGCATAACAGTTTACATAAATTGCTTATACCAGTCTCCCGTTGTAGCCCCTGTTACAGCCTGGTCGCACAGAATTCCGTGAAATGATCACGAATTGTTAACAGCGCATTACGTGGTGGTGGCACGGAATGTGTGAAAAATCCATGTGACCACCACGGAAAACAATGCCAATGTAAAGTCAATGAGAAGATGACGTAGCATTAAGAGCGACTACGGTAGCGAGTACTATGTAAGGCCAAAATTCCGCGTAAGGAGGATGGGTCAAACAAAGGGCTTTCACCCAGGAGACCGGGGTTCGTGTCCCACATGTCAAGTTGCCTAAAGTTGCTTTCTTCTTTTCCGTCCCGTTCTTCCCGCGTGTCACGGAACTGTAAGCCCACCCACGTCCTTTTCCTGAACCCAACCGTCCCGTTCTTCCTGCGTGTCACCGAACCATAAGCCCACCCATGACCTTTTCCTAAACTTAAGGGGCCGTGTTTATTTAACGGAATTCTTCCGTGGGCCCATCATGGAATTTCCGGCGATCCGTGTTCATTTCACGGAATTCTTCCGTGGGCCCATCACAGAATGTTTTGCGATTCCGTGAAACTGCCACAGATTTTGAGTTAAAGGGCCTTGTTCATTTCATAGAATTCTGTGAGATCAGGTTGCCTGTTGCCACGGTTTCTGCGCTGCCAGCTATTTGTGAAGGGATAACTTAAGTGAAAGGTAAGATGCAGTCCTGTATGCTCGCTTGAAAAATGTTGTCCAACCTGGATGCTTTTTTTGACACGTTTGCCTGATCCAGCCTGCAGTGATGAAGTCAGGCTTAGTAATAGCTGCACGGATTGGTTTGGTGGTAATCCCACTCAGCCAAACATCCTTTGCCATGACACTGATGAATACTGGCTAATAAAACAACAAGCTTATTGAGCAAATCCCATAAAAAGAGCTATTATGGAGCAGGAGTATAACTTTGCTGTTTTTTTAGCTCCGATCCATGAACTAACTAAATCATCGTTAGTGCCAAAATCAGATCAAGCCCATTGCAATGACGATGGAAAGCACTAAGCTCATTCTCTTTGCCTCAGATGACTCTTTTGATTGTATGGGCTCTGCAAACTTTGTCACAAAACTCAACTGCCTCAAGGCTAATTGGCAGGTGCCCCCTGACTTCTTGCGCCTCAGAAATGTCTAAAATGTTTCGACTTACAGATGATTTGTCCGGTCTTTCTGCCTGAGAAAGCCAGCCCCAGCCACATTCTGGTATCTTATGTCCAAAGTGCTTCCTAAGTGCAGGGCATATTTAGATGATGTTTTTGCCTACTCCTCCACTTGGTCCAAGCATGTGGGAACACTAAACATTGATATAGATTTTGCATGATGAGGGGAATTACTGGAATTGTTGGGTCTTTGTAAATTATAGTGTGGTCTAGACCTACTCTATCTGTAAAGTGTCTTGAAATAACTCTTGTTATGATTTGATACTATAAATACAATTGAATTGAAGCATCTCTTTTTCAGGAACGCCCTGATCACATTCACACCTGGCAGCTGCAAGTCTGATCTGCTGGCCACTGAGCAGTTCCACTGCAACGGATGGAGTTAGGGGCCTTGCTCAAGGGCACCTCAGTGGTGGCAATGAGGGAGAGTCAAGTACTATTTCACTTTCCCCTACCAGAGTTATCCTGCTGCTCCAGGGATTGAAACTTCCGGTCACAAGCAAGCCTCTCTAACCCTTACCACTATTTTCCACCAGGCACTGGGCTGCGTTCCGGAGGCGCCTCGGGCCCTGCAAGCAACCACGGCCATTCAAGTCAATGCTTGATATTCCATCAGCCGCGCCACGGCGCGTCCCAGAAGCGGGCGTGAAGCGTCTCTCTGCTCCGCTCTGCAAAAAGATACGTGCCAGGTCTATTTTCACGCGAGCCGCGGGGTGCGTTCAAACAGCGGGGCAGGAAGGGAAACAGCGAGAGCCCCCCGATATTGTTTGTGTCTCCTCTAAGACACTATGGACGCCGAGAGATTCATCTTGGAGGTGGAAAGGACAACACCAGAAAAGAGAAGGCATGGAGTTTAATTAAAGTGCATGGAGTAGAAGGTAGATACTAGCTTAATAAACATGGGATTGTTCTGTAGAGTACTTGTAGAGACAATATAACGTGCGAGTCGGGCAGCAAGGCGGTCCACTTCTGAGAAGCTCCCGGTGTGGTATGGTGCGTGGTGGAGGACGGAACAAAACCGCAGCAAAGACGCGCCCAGTGGAAAAGGGGGTTAGGCCACCACTCCCCAATAAGTAAATAAAATGTACTCGCCAGTAAAGTGTGAATTTGGGAAACACTAGTGGCATATTTATGCAAGCAGGTAGGTCAGGGTCAGGTGTGGCAATGACCTAAACTGCAGACAATTGTAGATTTCCAGTGCCACAGACTAGACCAGAGCTCCGTCAGTTTTTGGGGATGTGTGGCTACTACTGTGGTTTGTGTAAGAACTATAGATATAGTTGCTCCCCTGATTACTGTGTCCAGTCCTGCCAGCCTTGCTGTGTGGTCTTCCTGTTGCCAAGAAGCTTTTGAGTCACCCAAGGCTCTTCTTTGTGGTGCGACAGTTCTGCCCCCCCCCCAGATTCTTTAAACTTGAGGTCAATGCGAGTGGACGTGGGGTGTTGCTACTGCAAGGAGATGCCCAAGGCGATGACCACCCAGTCAGTTTCTTCTCCAAGAAGTTTAATAAACACCAAACAACATAAAGTGTCACTGAGAAAGATGCCCTATCTCTTTGAGGCTTAAGTCAGCTCCACCTTACTGCCTGTCGCTGTGAATTCTCCACCACCCCCGACTGTTCCTGTCCCAAATGTACAACAACAACAACAACCAGCGTTTAATGCCCTGTTGTTGCAAGATTTCCAACACTGAATTGCCCTTTCAAATGGTCCCGAAAGTAAAAAACAGGAGAAGGTGCTACGAGCTTGAGGTAGAATAGTGAACATTGCACTTGTATATTTGTGCTTTAACCCTTTCTCTTGTGAACCTGCTGTGGAGCTGGGATAATTTGTATTTGTTGAATTGTATACAATTCAGCAAATCCGATTCATACAATGTTTTCATGAAAATTACTCTTAAACTCAACAGCTGCTTATAAGCTCTAACTAAACGTTCTTTCATAAAACTTAAATTAATGAATTTGTATCGTTATATATATATATAGTAGAATTTTAAGATATCACTTAGAAATGTCCCATAACTCACAACATGACCTTCTTTAAAAAAAGTTTCTTTTTTTATGTGCAAGGTAGCTAGTTCCAAATCCTGGCATAGATTCTTGATGATAGATGTCATGCCTGCATGTTAATTTATGGATTGTTATTGTATCTTTACAAATGCTATCTAGCGGTCTGACATTTAGCGTTAGTAACACCAATGTTTTATTTATGTATAGTGTTATTAATGAGCAGTCGTGGAAGAGAGTTTACCTCAAGTAAAATACTAAGTATGCAGCGCATGCAAAATGGCATGTCAATGAAAGTACAGAGGAATAATAAGCACAATAGTTACAGTTACAAGGGTAAGTTCAATAACTGGGTTATTATTAGTTAACAAATAAAGACGCAGTTTAAATGAAGATGAACTGCCTTCTTAGAAGCATTTTAAACCATTAGAATTTAGAAAATTAATATTTTACAGTATATACTGTATAGGACAGAACGGGGGCATATCTTAGTGGGGGGGTCTGGGTGTCCTCCCCCAGGAAAATTATGAGTGTCAAAGACTTAATTTCCTGCATTCTGACACACTTTTATGCACCAATTTATGGTGGAAATACTTTTGTTTAGCCTATGCGAAGAAAACAAACACAGATGACAATTCGAAATATATCAAAATGAAAACGGAAAGTATGTTGCTACGTGCCATTGCGCATATTTAGTGGATATATGGAAATCCTGGAGCCTTCTTAGTGGGTATACCTGCGTATACCTACGTATTACGTAGACTATTCATACCCACACTTGGTTAACTGTGAATGTAGCCTACCAATTTGTTTTTGAATCATGCAAGCACAGACAACAGGACTCTCCCACAATATTTAAAAAAATCAAGTTAGGAGCACATTTATGTAGGGATTGACCGATACGGATTATAGTATAGTAGTGATAAAAACCGATAACAGATATTTGGAAGCGCCTTTACAGTGAAAATGAAATAAATTAGATTTTGGAATGTTAAAAAAATCCAACACATAACTTTGCTTAAATGCTTTAAGCAATTATTTAATACATTAGAAACTTTCAACATAATACCCAGTCAAATGGGGGATGACTATAGACAGCATAGTCATCCCCCCTGATGCAGGAAAAGGCACAAATTGTTGCAGAAAAATTCACCAGAATGCAGGAAATTAAGTGTTTGATATGCAAAAAATTTCAATTTTGCTCAGAAGTGGCGATCTCAACACCCCCTCCCCTACCCCAATGTTGAACCCAAAGTTACGCCCTTGGCTGTAGCGGAGCCTAAGTAGTGCACTTTTTACTTAATTAAATGTATGTTCCTGTCATCAGGCAAATAATAGTCAGCAAACTGCCAAAAAAAAACGGGCCGATAACCGGGCAGGGGCGATAATCGGTCTATCCCTACTTTTATGGTAATAAACAAATCCATATGTTTGAGTAGTGTAGATGTATTGCTTCATCAGTTTGATATTTTCAAAAGTCTTTTCTTTCAGTAACAGGCCATATATTATGGAGTACTGTGGGTCAGTTTAAAAGGTTGTTTAAGAGTGTTTGAAGTGTTGCTTCATGTCAGGAGCTTTGAGCTGAAACCAGAGCTCTACACTGTCACCTGGCCAGTCAAAGGGCAGGATGGGGCTGTGGAACAGAGCAAATAGTGGCTGTATATTCTCTGTTGTACGTGTAATGTTATTGAGCCCCCCGCCCTCCAAAAAGCTTTTAGTAGCTTATTTAGGGTTCCCAATTACACGCGTCCTACATTTGATCATTGTACCGTCTGAAATTGTGTTTTAATGATTCGATGATGACGTGTGAATAAACTGAAACTGATAATGAAAAAAAAGGGTTTAGCTCTCAAATGAGATGTTCTAACTACACTCTAAGGAATAAATCCGTGAAATAACAGAAAAGTTCGGGGAAAGATTCAAAAATTTAAAAAAAAAAAAAAAAGAAAAGAAAAAAGAAAAAAAATGACAACGTGGACTTCTTTGATGTCCCAAACCCTCTGTGGTAGACAAAAGTTAGTTAGTTAATTAGAGCACAAATTCAACGATTTGAAATGTAAAAAACTAAAATACAACAGTGAATCATGTTCTATGGACAGTTTCTGTCAAAATATACACTCATATGACAGTTAATACACAGATATTTGTTAGAGTGTAGGGCTGAGTCTACATAACCGATTTCCTAATTAAAAACAATCTTTGTTTGAGTGATCTGATATCAATTAATGAAATTCTGAAATTGATCTTAATGTATGACTATATGTATTAATGTCTTTTTTACGAACGTGGTGAATAGACCCCAGGGGGGTCAATTCTTAATGTAATCATTCACCTGGTGCATTATTAAAAAATCTTTGAGAGTTGCTTCTTGCTTGTACAATAGTTCTCTGACAATCTGCAAAATTGCCAGATCTGCCTAATTGATATCGAATCGGAAAATGTAATCGAATCGGAAATCCTGGAAATCATATACCGGCGATACCCAGCACTACTTTCAACATTCTCACTCACTGAAAACATTTGATAGTTTGATTTGTAAAAAAAAAACTTCATCAGGGCCTAAGTATTGTCAACCAAGTTAACTATATATATTCTGCTTATATTTACATACATACATATTTACGTAAAGTGTTAATGTAGGTCATTTTTGTTGTACATTATATGTTTGGTGTGTGTGTGTGTGTGTGTGTGTGTGTGTGTGTGTGTGTCATCTGAAGCCTTCAGATGTTGTCTGTAATTCTGTCTTTTCCTCACATTCAGCTCCATGCAAGAGTTTTTTTAGAGCAGAGGAGCGAGAGGAGTGATGTGTGATGTCAGAGCGCCTCCAAGTGGCCAGACAGGAAGAAGAGAGCAGCCTTCCACTCTTTCATCGCCCCATCAGATTCTCTCTCTGCCTTTCCAGTTCAGTGTCTCTCCTCTTTATGACTCCTTACTAAATGATCCTTTTTAAATGTATTTATTTATGTATGACGTACGTATGTAAAACAGCTATCTTATGTGATGGTTAGTGTAGTTATTTCCTTAAAATAAATACATTAACAAGTTAATAATAAGAATAAGAATAAAACAGTAAATCTGGTCTATTTCAATTCTGTGTTAACATTATTATTGTTCATATTCTGCTGCTTTTGTCTCTATTTATGACTGTATCCACAATTAGTTTTAAATGTACCTTTTATTTTCTTAATGACGTTGTCTTATTACAGTGTTGAAATATTTTACATTGTTATTAAACTCTATTGTTAGTATACTGTGTATGAATTATAGTTTGCGTTAGGTTAAATGTTAGTGGTATAAAAGTTCCATATTAATTTTGATAATTTTGGATGTAATACATGCTTACATTATAATATATTATTACTGTTGTTATTTTTAATATTATTGCTTTATTCATAATAGGATGTAGTAATAATATCACAATAACATCCAAGGTTTATTTCTCACATATACAACAATATACATACTGAAATGAGAATAGTTAAAATTATAAATGGTGATCTATATATAACAATATACATATAACAATTGGTAAAATTATAAAGCAAACTATGTGATATCATTTACACACTTGTGGCAATATTTTACAGCCTACATTATTTTATTATCAAGTTGTGAATAATAATAATATATTGCTATAACTTTTATATTAATGTAAAAAAATATTATTATTATTATTATTATTATTATTATTATTATTATTATTTATGAATGTGTGTTTTATTTCTGTGTCAGCAGCAATTTTAATTAGGCAGTAATGAATACATTTTTTATTAGTATTTAAATAAAGATAACTAGCCTATACTTTACAGTTAATAGAACTAGTATACAGATAGATATATAATATATATAATTACAGAATACAGAATTCTGACTTTTTTCTCAGAATTCTGAATTTATTCTCAGAATTCTGACTTTATTCTCAAAATTATGACTTTATTCTCAGAATTATGACTTTAAACTCAGAACTCAATACACTTTTTCACATTTGGCCCTAATCCTCTTCCATACCATCATGAGCGATTTTATTTCATTTGTTTTGTGTCATTGCTTATTACTGCTTTGCATGGCTGCATGGTTCAAGGTAGCAATAACCTGTGTTGTTTGGCTGTGTTTTGTTGCTTGCAAGGCTTAATGTACTGAATGTGGATGCTGTTGATGTGTAACTTTACTAATGTCTTGCTGCTTCCTGTCGCTCTGCATTGTTTCTTGAGAAAGCCTATTTTGTTCCTCTAGCTGTCTTTATGGTGTCTTATTGACTTCTGCCTGTAGTTAACCTGTACTAATGTGTTGCTCTAGTCTCAAAACATCTGGCCAAAGGACTACAATTGGAAATTAGCTGGCTGGCTAATACTGGCACATGTACAGAAATGTTGATAAATGTGCGTTATCCTTTATAAATAAACCCTCCTGTTCTTTCAACCTAATTTCCCAAAAATAACACTTCAAGTAACATTCAGGATCAGTTCACTTTCTTTTGTTGAATTTTGGGTGTTTTATCAATTTTATTCTGATGTTAACTATCAGTCAAAATAACTCATTATTTCTGCTTTTTAACTCAAAAGTTGGATATTAATAAAGTTTATTGACCATTAGTTCCCAAAAAAAAGTGTAAAACTGGTGGTAATAAGATGGTGTTAGTGAAAAAAAGCACAGAAAAAAGATTGAAAAAAGTGCCCAAAAAGTGTTAATTTTTTAACCCGGGAGGACAACAAGTTGCATGGTCGACAGGAAGACAACACAAGGGTGAAATAAATGAAATGAGGATCCCACAATCCCACAGCCCAATGTCGGAACAACAAGCAACATGAAAGAGAGAAAACAGCTCGACTGTGTCGGCCGTCTCCTCTTCCTCTTCTCTGTTGTCTTTAAAATACACGCACAAAAGACCAATGAACCTCCTCACACTGAGAACTATGGGTAAGAGAGAAATGCCGGCTATAAACCACGCTCATGTGGAAGTGAGATATCAAGGGCCAGTCCCAGCTGTATGGAAGAAAAGAAAGGCCATAATAATTAACATTTTAAAAGCAAATGAGGCCTTATTTCTAAGTTTAATAACTGAATATGTGTTGAAATTCAGTTGCTACTGTATTTATAGCATTGAAATATGCTCATGTTTTCTTGACTTTTGGTGTCTGAATGTCAGTGCTCTAGTTTGAGTGAATTCCTTTTTTTATTGACTTGATTTTTTTAGATCTCCAAAACTGCAAGTTGTAATTTGAGCAACTTCTGAGCACGAAAACAGTTTTATAGGAATGGAGTCTGATGATAACACTGAGAACTATGGGTAAGCGAGGAACGCTGGCTATAAACCATGCTCATGTGAAAGTGAGATATCAAGGGCCAGTCCCAGCTGTATGGAAGAAGATAAAGGCCCTAATAATTAAAAATGTTTAGAAGCAAATGAAAGCCTAATTTGTAAGTTTAATAACTGAAAATGTGTTAAAATTTAGATACCACTGTATTTATAGCATTGAAATATGTTTTTGTCTAGTTTGAGCAAATTAATTTTTTTTAATGGACTTAATTTCCTGAGCACGAAAACAATGTTTTAAGTAATGGAGTCTGGATATGTCAACCTAAAAAAAAAAAAAGGTTTTGAAATTGAACATTTTATATAACATTTTGGAAGGGGAATTCAATATTTTTGAAGGACACGAGATCTGTGAAACTTTTTTTCACGATGACTGGCTCGGTCAGTGATGCGTAACAGTCTCTGAGAAGGAAAGCGCATGGACAGTAACTGCTGCATCAAGAGGATGATGATCAAAATCTTTTTTTTTTGTCTGCATGCCTTGAAATGTTATTAAGTATAGTTTTATTGATTCATTTTTTGTCAGATATGACAGCCGATCACTTAGTAACTTTAACGTTAAGCTAGCTAGCTAGTAAAGGTAAGCATCAGTTAATGTTAGCTAACGTTAGCTGACAGGTCACGGTTACTAACATTACCACTAACACAATTAACGTTTGCTACCGTTAGAATTATTTTCCTCAAGGAGCCTAACGTTATACAGATATTTCTTTAAAAATAAAAATAAAAAATTCTCAACCCTATATGCTGAATCTCATATTTGCTCGTTTATTCTTCTTAAACTAAAGTTACTGTAACCTAACAGACTTTTTTGTGGTCTCATATTTGCTTGGGTTTTCTCTTTAGCTAGATAACAGACTTTTTGTGCAAAGGATGAGTACGTTATAATATTGACATGTTATCTATTTTCAAACGGTTTTGGTGTCAATTTTGTGGATTCATATTTGTAATTTTTTCCAAAATCTTTAGGCGGACTTTTTTTGTTGCTAACAAATATTCTTTAGTCATATTTGCTTGGTTTTCTTCTAAAACTATAACTTTAGATAACACTTTTTTTGTGCAAACGAAGATATAACATTGATGTGTTATCTATCTATTTTCAAACGGTTTCATTGTCAATTTTGCGGCTTCATATTTGTCATTTTTTTTCTAAAACACTTTTAGCTGACTTTTTTTTGCTAAAGAACATTTCAAACAGTTCTATTGTAAACTCAGTGGCTTCATATTTGCTCCGTTTCCCATCCAAAACTATCTTTAGATAACAGACTTTTTTCTTCTTTTTTAACGAACATTTCAAAATGTTCCTTTGTCAACTCTGTGGTCATGACTGTGACACAAAATTTGCATTTGTTAGCATATGAAAATTCACAGGAATGTCCCTAACCTATCCTTTAGATGTGCCCTACTTGTAATTGTAAGCGTATACATTCATAAACATAACTGTTTTCAAAACTCACGTATATAGAGATCACGCAGATAAAAATAAGAGGCCATCTGGTAACGTAAACGCTACAAGTCATTTTGTTGGCCATGAAACAATACTGTCTTGTCATGTGGATTTTTGCACCGTCAAGTGTGACAATATTTCAAATTTCTTCTCTCATTTAAAGAGCCATATTAGAGAGGGCAGGTCAGTTTCTTGTTCACATACAAACTGTGATAAATGATTCTCTGTGGTGTATACATTTTCATCACATTTGTCAAGGATGCACAAAAAAAATACAGTGGGAGGTGTTGCAAGTCATCTGACTTCAGAAAGAGGAGCAAATATTCAGATAGAGTGTGTCAGTGAGCAGGCCGAAGGCTTGAGTGAACAGACAGAAGTCATGGGTAGGCAGGCAGACATGTTGGCTGGCAACGATAATGGTGATACAGAGGGGGAGCATTCAGATGTTTTTCCAAAAATCAGATATGTTGAACCAGTTCCTCTCTGTCTTGGTCAGAATGAGTCAGGAAAAGAATGCTTTGCCCAGTATGTGCCTGTGAAAGAGACACTTAAGTCACTTTTTTAGTGTGAATCAGTCAGGCAACAAGTTTATTCACGCAAGGAGCAGATTACGTACCTAGAGATTGGCATGGGGTACTTTCCATAAAATCATCTCTCAATGCAAATCAAATCAGCTCTTAGGCTAACCGACATAAAACCATGCCAATCTCTAGGTATGGTGAAGGGTATGTGATGATGTGGGGCTATTTTAATTCCAAAGGCCAAGGGAACTTTATCAGGATGCATAGTATCCTGGATCCATGAAATAACTGGCCTTTAAAAATAAAAATCTGCCTGCCTCTATGGGAATTTAACATAGGGGTGTACTCACTTTTGTTGCCAGCAATTTAGACATTAATGGCTGTTTGTTGAGTTATTTTGAGGGGGCAGCACATTTACACTGTTATACAAGCTGTACACTTAATACTTTACATTGTAGCAAAGTGTAATTTCTTCAGTGTTGTCCCATTAAAAGATATAATGAAATATTCACTAAAATGTAAGGGGTGTACTCAGTTTTGTGAGTTACTGTAGCTCACTTGTAACAGATCTAAAAGATCTAGAGGAAAATGGTGTGACCTTGTCTGATGGTAAGGCGCACAAAGGCACACTGTGTGCCATTGCTGGTGATAACCTGGGATCACACAATATTGGTGGTTTCAATGAGAATTTTAGCAGGAGTGTTTACTTCTGCAGATTCTGTGATATTGATCGTAAAACATTTCTTACCTACCCCTTGGCGAAGGCCTCAGCCAGGACAGTTGAATCGTACAATGGCCATGTGCAGCAAAATGTTAAAACAAACTCAGATTCATTAAATTTGATTCAAAATTTAATAAACTTTCTTTCTTCCATGTATGCCAACCTGGGCTACCTCCTTGCATAGGCCATGATCTTTTTGAAGGTGGTGTATCATACGATCTGGCCCTGTATATCAGACACGTCATTACAGAGCAGAAGCAATTTACTTACATCGGGACTAAACCGCCGTATTAATCACTTCCGTTACCTTGGCAGTGACGTCAACAATAAACCGAGCGATGAACCTTCAATCCTGGAAGTGAGAAACTAAGTGGACATACAGTGCAGAATTGGTGTCTTCTTAGACTTCTGCCAGTCTTGATTGAGGACAAGATTTACAACCCAATGAACAACAATATTTGGCAACTGGTGCTGCAACTCAGACAAATTGTTGAACTGATCTGTGCTCCAAAGATAACCACTTGTCAGATAGCCTACTTGAAAGTTCTGACAGAGGAGTATTTACTCAGCCAAAAAGAAGCTTTTCCAGATAGTCCATTGAAGCTGAAGCACCATTATGTATCACATTACCCAGATTAGGGTTGCACGATATTGACAAAATGTGATATTGCGATATTGATTATGAATATTGCGATATATTCATTTTGATATTTTTAAACATATGTATGTAAAATTAAAAAATGTATGGGAAAACGCATCAAAATAGATAACAAATAAAAGAAGTTTTCTTACAACACAAGGTTTATTTCAACTGACAGTCATAATGTACTGGTACAACATGAATAAATAAATAAGGATCATGTTTTACTGGTGGTACAGTATAAAATATATGAATAAAGAGAACAGGACACAACTTTTCTTTCGCTTTTCTGATTTGTTCCGTTTAGTTGTCTCTATCTGTTTCTTCACTTATACTGTCACTCTGTCGAAATATGCACACACGTGGTACGTTCCATAGGGTTGGTCACGTAGTGGACCTGTGCGCTGACGTGCACTAACATGTGCAAGTGGCACGGTAACTGGCCAATGAAATGATGATCATTACAGCGTTTTAAGCGGGCTCTAAATCAAACACAACTATGCCACACGGCCAACGGACGGGACGCATCGCTCCACAATATAAACAAAATATTGCATACTTATGGCGACATTTTCAATATAATATTGCGCAACGTGATAGTGCAATAACGATATTGAGTCGATATATCATGCACCCCTAACCCAGATCTTAACATTTGTTTTGGGCCTCTCATACACCTATGGACGCTTCGATTTGAGAGTAAGCATACCTAATTTAAACAGTGTGCTTGCAAACTACACAACTTCAAGAACCTGTCTTCTATGCTTGCTGAAAGACATCAGCTTCTGCAAGCTTACCATAGTGCTGGTGATATCCACCCACAATGTGTAGTTGTTGAAAGAGGTACAGATTTCTTTGTACTGGACTACAACGATAGGATACAAGAGGTAGTTGCTCACTTCAGTTTTCCGCCAAGCAACACTGTTGCTGCTCATGAAGTTACCGTAAAGGGTACGTGCTATAAAAAGAACATGTGTGTTGTGCTAGAGGAAGACGATGAAGGACTAGCCTTTGGCAGGATTAAGTTGATTCTAACTCAAAATGCTTCTGTTGTCTTCTTTGTCACAGAAAAACGGCTGGTCACGTGACATTGGCTACAGAGCTTCGTGCTACAGAGCGGTAGTTGCTAGCTGTTAAAGCCGCTACAGAGCTTTGTGACGTGGCTACAGACTTCGGTCACAGCTCGTCGTATCAGCGTCAGTTAGTAGATGTGTTTAGCCGCTACAGAGCAAAGCATTGCTTAATAGTCAATATGAAGAAAAAAGGTACAAATAGTCGAATATTCGTATTGAACAGCTAAATCCAATTCGGCTGACAACATTCTGAGTCGGATTGGCCCTGGTATATAGATGTATGAACATCATTACTGGTAACAGGTTGTTGCAGTTCCAAACTGTCCGGTCAGTGTGAATGTCACTCAACCTTAATAAAGGTTAAAGACCTTGCTCAAACATTTCTTCTGCAGAACACTCCTGCTGTCACCTCTGCTAATTTTTTCAACCTTTCATTTTGTAACCCCCTCCATATCCAACCCATCAGAGTGGAGGAGGAAAGCCATCTATTAATGAACAAATTGGAATTGTCATTAGGCTGGCCGTGCAGGGAGATGGGCCTTTTGAAAATAAAGGAAAATCCTGCTTAATTAATGGTGACATCAATCATGGTTAGGCCCGATTGGCTAAGAGGCGGTCCATCTCCTGTCTGATTTATAGGCAGGACGCGATGAGTGCAGGTGAAGGGATGACAGAGTAAGAGAGGAAGTGAGATATAAATAGAATCTTCAAAGTTTGTTCCTTGATACTTCATGTGTTTTTTCTTGGACTATGGTATGTACTGAAACACTAAGCCTTCTCTAAACCTCATTAACGCCACCACATAACTGTCAAGCTAAATACAAAAGACCAACCTTAAATGCAGTTTTATGGAAATACAACTAGATCACATTTTCTGCTGCAGCATTTTCTTCCAAATATTTTGAGTGTTAAAATGGCAGCTTACAATCCAGCTGAGTGGGCAAAATTTGTAAAGTAAAAGCTATGCATGTGGCTCAATAAGTGGCTTAATCAGAGATGCAGAGTGCAGAGGTAAAGTCTAAATTATTGACTACTCAAAGCGCTTTTTACATATTATAGGCATCATTCACCATTCACACATTGTGGCCGAGGCTGCCGTACTAGGTGCCACCTGCTCATCAGATAAACATTCAGACACATTCACACACCGATGGCGCAGCATCAGGGACAATTCAGGATTCAGTCCAAGGACACTTTGACATGGGACTGCAGGGCCAAGTGCATGGTTGTGGTTTTGAGTTGTAGTTTTTCTTGTTTTACTATGTTAATTCATGTCCTGTTTCCTTGTTGTTTACTATCTCATGTGTTTCTGTATTCCCTGTGTTGTATCCATGTTCTATCTGCGTGGTTTTCCTAGCTTCTTCCTTGTGTATGTTTCATGCTTCAGTTTCCTGTTTTATTTTGTAGTCACTCTGGGTACATCCCACGTCCCTTATTTGATAGCTCCTCTACTCCTCGGTCCTCGGCTGAACCGGAAGTTGTTCTGTCCCTCCTCTGTGAAGGCCGTCTCAAAGTTCTCATTTCTGCCCCTAGGACCGAGGGGCGAGCATCGAGGAGGGATCACCAAGGAGCTATTAGCCGAGGATACACGAGAGCAGCCTTCCTGGAAGCCATGCAGCTGAAAGCTGTTGCTAACTCCGCCCATATAGCCGACGTATTCACGTAACGCTTCAGAGGAAAGGACGTCTCATCCCTCTATCCTCGGTTCCTCTCTCCTCCCATGATTTTCTCGCTGCTCTCCCGTGCCTCCTTGGTGGGAGGGACTAAGACGCGATGAAGGAGCAAGTGAGGGAGTCAAGGAGGCAATTTAAGAGAAATGAGAAGGAGCCCATAGCTGTGTTCGAAACCATTCCCTATCACGGAAATAGTGCACTATATAGTGTGTTCAGCATTTTGTAGTGGTGTTCGAATTCTCCGCGGCTAATTTAATTCTCCATATAGTCCACTATAAAATACCCACAATGCCCAACCAAGGTTGTATACTGTATATGTTGCATACGGGTGCTCGGTTTGTTTCAGGGACGTATTATTTACGTTTGTTTACATGAAGCTGAGCGCGGCCGCCTCCGTCACACAAATCACCGGCGCATCTACTGAGGCAAGTCACGCAACGATATTTATAGTAGTGTCCGAAATCTCGTTTGGTCGTTCCCTATATAGTTCACTATTTAATAAACACTATATAGGTAATAGTGAGTGAGTGAGTTGTTGAGACTGTTTCGAACACAGCTTCTGTTCTTCCTGTGTCATGTCTTGTTGTACTTCCTGTCTTGTGTTTTCCCGCCTCTGTGGTTGTCTGCCTCGCCCCGATGTGTTCCACCTGTTCCTCAGCCCTCATGTAACCTGTCTCTCATTACTACCCTCGTTACCTTGTGTATTTAGTCTGTTTGCTTTCTGTGTCTGTTGTCGGTTCATCGTTGCTTCTCCCAGTGGCATCCCCTGCGTGTCTTCTTCCTTTTGTTTTTGTTTTTCTAGTCTTCTAGTTTTTTCAAGTGGTTTTGGGGTTTTTGTTGGACTTCCCTTTATACCTGCCTGCCTGCCTCAGGACACCGTTCTTTGTAAGCCTTTTCATTCAAATAAACCTTCTAAACTGCTCACTGCCTCCACACTCTGCACTTTTGGGTCCAAGCCTGCTATTCCTCAGACGTGATAGGCCAGGGATCAAACCACCAACCTTCCGATTGGTAGACGACCGCTCTACCACCTAAGCCCCAGCCGCCCAAAGTCTAGAGCTGCAAAGATTAAAAAAGAAGACATACTTTTTTAATCCCACAAGGGGAAATTACACTTTTACACTCTGTTGTTACAGTTACAACATGTCAGAGTTCGGTGCCTTGCTCAAGGGCACCTGGGCAGTGGTGAACTGGCACCTCTCCAGCTATCAAGCCACCACCGCACTTCAATTCGATTAGTCAATTAGTTGTCAACTATTACATTAATCACCAACTATTTTGATAATAGATTATTCGGTTTGAGTAATCTTTTTAAGAAATAAATTCTCTGATTCTAGATTGTTACAATACATTCTTACTCCCAGCGCTTCAAAAGGCTGGTGTCTTTGGCATTTGTTTATAACATGAAAAGCGGGGCTGTAGACTCAAGACGCTTTTCTGTTGTCTTGGACTCGTTGGTATTTGGACTCGGAATTGCCTCAGACTCGGCCATTGGACTCGCCAAATATTTTAGTTGGTCTCGACCCAGTCCAGCACTATATGCTTTTGTTCTAAAGTAACCTCCTCCTTCAAAACAAAACAACTGATGAAGCACACTCGTTCAGAAAACAGGTATTAGTTTAATTCAAAATCCATGGATCATCCATCCAGCTGCATCATATACCTCAATCATCAGGTATCAATCATTTTCATTTTGGCTACAGAGACAATGTCAGCGAGCATGTACAATGTATTCTTCAGGACAAGTAATACGTTTAAGAATGGGAACATTTCCATTTTATATTTTAGGTAAATAATATGGCCTAATTTGATCCTATAGTGTGTTACTCTGCACTTTCTTAAAAAAGAAGATATACTGTCTCTCACATCACATTAATTATAAACAGGTAAGTAAGTGGTGTTGAAGAGGATTCTTTTTTTTCTGTCAAGGTATTGACTGTCTCTCATTTGGACTCGGTCTTTACTTGGACTCGAACCTCTTTGGATGTGGTCTTGACTTGGTCTCGGCTAGTCATGGTCTTGGACTCGACAAAGGTGGACTTGACTACACCCTATGAAAAGTCTCTTTTAGCGTCTGGCCCTTAGGCGTCATATTTAGATGTGCTTGGTCGGGACTCTTGGTGTTACTTTCAGACGCTCTGGGTCTAAAATGCTAGACGCTAAAGGGTGAGTTTTGCGTCAGTATCTTACTCTCAGAGCCACTGTCCAAGCGTCAGTATTTGAGTTTGGAATGAGAACAGGTTGATTCTTTAATGTGAATATTTTCTAGTTTCTTTACTCCTCTGTGACAGTAAACTGAATATATTTGAGCTGTGGACAAAACAAGATATTTGAGGACAGCATCCTATTCTCCTTTTGTCTTTTAAAGTGGTATTTGTGTTTTTACTGTGTTCTCTTTATGTGCTTTATAGATACATTTGGTTTGTGTCACGTGCAGAGAGAGACTGGTGGACCCAAATGCAGAGAGCAGGCAAGGAGTAATGAGCACGAGGATTTATTAAACACAAAAAGCAGAACAAACCAAAGGCAGTCCAAAAATGGAGCAGGCAGATAAAGCTGAACAGGCTATGACGTGCTGACAGAAACAAAACCAGACACAAAACACGCAACATCAAACAATGATCCGACACCAGACAAAGAACAGCACAGGAACTAAATACACCAGGTAATGAACACTAACAACAGACAGGTGATACAAACAGGTGGAACACATCAGGGCGGGGCAGAACAATCAAACAGGCGGGAAAACAGAAAACAGGAAGTAAATTAGACAAGACAAGACAGACAAGACAGACTACAAAATAAAACAGGAAACCAAATACCAAAACCCTGACAGTACCCCCCCCCCAAGGGACAGATCCCAGATGTCCCAAAAACAGAACAAAAAGACAACCCAGGGAGGGCGGAGGGGGACCGGAGGAGGGCCAAACAGGTTAACAAACCAGTCAAGCGGGGCTAGGGAATGGAGAGGCCACTCGGGACAGGGAACAGAAGGGGCCACTCGGGACAGGGAACAGGATGGCCCCGGGACAGGGACAGAGAGGCCTCGGCAACAGGGGACAGAGAGTCACTGGGGCACAGGAAACAGAGAGTCACTGGGGCACAGGAAACAGAGAGGCCTCGGCAACAGGGGGCAGAGAGGCCTCGGCAACAGGGGACAGAGAGTCACTACGAAGGCAGAAACCTTCAGGCGGCCTGCGACGAAGGCAGAATCCCTCTGGCCATCGGCGACGAAGGCAGAATCCCTCTGGCGGCCTGCGGCGGAGGCAGAAACCTTCTGGCCACCGGCGACGAAGGCAGAATCTTTCAGGTGGCCGTACTGGACGTCGAGGGCACTCAGGCGGCCAGGCAGGACGTCGAGGGCAGCGCCCCTCCGGGGGCCTTGCAGGTCGGCCGAGGCGGAGCCCCTTGGGAGGCTGCGCAGGTGAAGGGGCAGCTGGGCCGGAGTCAGGCGGCGGGTCAGCTGGACTGGAGTCTGGCGGCGGGTCAGCTGGACTGGAGTCTGGCGGCGAGTCAGCTGGACTGGAGTCTGGCGGCGGGTCAGCTGGACTGGAGTCTGGCGGCGAGTCAGCTGGACTGGAGTCTGGTGGCCAGGCAACCGGGGCAGAGGTTGACTGGGGTGCCAACAGGGCACGAGGGGCAGGAGTGGGCCTGACCGCCGACAGGGCACGAGGGACAGGAGTGGGCCTGACCGCCGACAGGACACAAGGGGCAGGAGTGGGCCTGACCGCCGACAGGACACAAGGGGCAGGAGTGGGCCTGACCACCACGGGCAAAGTCTCAGGGGGGCAGAACGAAGGCAAAGTCCTAGGGGTGGTCTCAAGGGCGGTCTCAGGGAAGGTCACAGGGGTGCCGGGGACCGGCAAAGTCTCAGGGGCGGTCTCAGAGGCGGCTATAGCCAGTTCAGAGGGGCTGGACACCAGCCAGGATTCAGGGGGCTGGCTAGCCAGCCGGGGATCCCGGATAAAAGACCGCCTTGGGACACTAGGGAACTCGGGGACTCTAGGAAACTTGGGGACCCTAGGAAACTCTAGGAGAAGCTCGGGGACACTAGGAAGCTCGGGGACACTAGGAAGGCTGCTAGCCATCCTAAATTCAGGGCGGCTGCTAGCTAGTCTGGGATCCGGGAGAGTGCTAGCTAGCCTGGACTCAGGGGGGTTGCTAACTAGCCTGGGCTCAGGAAGGCTACTAGCTAGCCGGGGTTCAGAGAGGCTGCTAGCCAGCCGGGGCTCAGGAAGGCTGCTAGCTAGCTGGGGCTCAGGAAGGCTACTAGCTAGCCGGGGATCAGGGAAGTTGCTAGCTAGCCAGGAATCAGGAAAGTTGCTAGCTAGCCCAGAGTCAGGAGAGATGCTAGCTAGCAGGGAATGAGGGGAGTTGCTAGCTAGCTGTGGCTCAGGAAGGTTGCTAGCTAGCTCAGGGAAGTTGTTAGCTAGCCGGGGTTCAGGGAAGTTGTTAGCTAGCCGGGGTTCAGGGAAGTTGCTAGCTAGCCAGGAATCAGGAAAGTTGCTAGCTAGCCCAGAGTCAGGAGAGATGCTAGCTAGCAGGGAATGAGGGGAGTTGCTAGCTAGCTGTGGCTCAGGGAGGTTGCTAACTAGCCGGGGCTCAGGACGGTTGCTTGCTAGCCGGAGTTCAGGGATGTTGCTAGCGAGCCAGGAGTCAGGGAAGTTGCTAGCTAGCCTGGAGTCAGGAGAGCTGCTAGCTAGCAGGGAATAAGGGGAGTTGCTAGCTAGCCGGGGTTCAGGGAAGTTGCTAGCTAGCCAGGAATCAGGAAAGTTGCTAGCTAGCCCAGAGTCAGGAGAGATGCTAGCTAGCAGGGAATGAGGGGAGTTGCTAGCTAGCTGTGGCTCAGGAAGGTTGCTAGCTAGCTGGGGCTCAGGGAAGTTGTTAGCTAGCCGGGGTTCAGGGAAGTTGCTAGCTAGCCAGGAATCAGGAAAGTTGCTAGCTAGCCCAGAGTCAGGAGAGATGCTAGCTAGCAGGGAATGAGGGGAGTTGCTAGCTAGCTGTGGCTCAGGGAGGTTGCTAACTAGCCGGGGCTCAGGACGGTTGCTTGCTAGCCGGAGTTCAGGGATGTTGCTAGCGAGCCAGGAAAGTTGCTAGCTAGCCTGGAGTCAGGAGAGTTGCTAGCTAGCCGGGGTTCAGGGAAGTTGCTAGCTAGCCGGGGTTCAGGGAAGTTGCTAGCTAGCCCAGAGTCAGGAGAGCTGCACGTCAGCCCAGGGTCAGGAGAGCTGCACGTCAGCCCAGGGTCAGGAGAGCTGCACGTCAGCCCAGGGTCAGGAGAGCTGCACGTCAGCCCAGGGTCAGGAGAGCTGCACGTCAGCCCAGGGTCAGGAGAGCTGCACGTCAGCCCAGGGTCAGGAGAGCTGCACGTCAGCCCAGGGTCAGGAGAGCTGCACGTCAGCCCAGGGTCAGGAGAGCTGCACGTCAGCCCAGGGTCAGGAGAGCTGCACGTCAGCCCAGGGTCAGGAGAGCTGCACGTCAGCCCAGGGTCAGGAGAGCTGCACGTCAACTCGGGAACAGAAGGGTTGCACGTCAGCTCGGGAACAGAAGGGTTGCACGTCAGCTCGGGAACACCGGTCAGCTCAGGCTCAGATACACAGGTCAGCTTAAGCTCAGATACACAGGTCAGCTCAGGCTCAGAAACACCGGTTTGCTCAGGCTCAGGTACACAGGTTAGCTCAGGCTCAGGAACACAGGTTAGCTCAGGCTCAGGTACACAGGTCAGCTCAGGCTCAGGTACACAGGTCAGCTCAGGCTCAGGTACACAGGTTAGCTCAGGCTCAGGTACACAGGTTAGCTCAGGCTCGACAAGAGGTTGATGCAGGGCATGGCGCTGGGAGCCATGTCTTCCCCTCCCCCGTCTTCGGCCTCCACGAGTCCCAGAAAACACAGCCAGGCGGGTTCCTTCATAGGACTGTTGGCGGGCGGGGGCGCACGCTGGCCGGGCTGCATCCGAGGAGCTGCTAGTCCGCCCGGGATCAGGAGAGCTGCACGTCCGCCCGGGATCAGGACAAAACACAGGCATGGAGACGGGGAAGCGAAACTCCTGGGCTGTGGCCTGCCAACGCACCTCCATAAGGTGCCTGGCGAAGGCAGGGTCCTCCTCGTGCAGGGAGCGGAGAAACTCCGTCAAAAGTTCTCCATCCGAATCCAGTGGATGGAAAACTGGCTTGAATTCTGCTGGGTCCATATTTGGTCGGATCATTCTGTCACGTGCAGAGAGAGACTGGTGGACCCAAATGCAGAGAGCAGGCAAGGAGTATTGAGCACGAGGATTTATTAAACACAAAAAGCAGAACAAACCAAAGGCGGTCCAAAAATGGAGCAGGCAGATAAAACTGAACAGGCTATGACATGCTGACAGAAACAAAACCAGACACAAAACACGCAACATCAAACAATGATCCGACACCAAACAAAGAACAGCACAGGAACTAAATACACCAGGTAATGAACACTAACAACAGACAGGTGATACAAACAGGTGGAACACATCAGGGCGGGGCAGAACAATCAAACAGGCGGGAAAACAGAAAACAGGAAGTAAATTAGACAAGACAAGACAGACAAGACAGACTACAAAATAAAACAGGAAACCAAATACCAAAACCCTGACAGTTTGGGATTCCCATGTCCCTGAGATGTGTTAAAACTGTTGAAAAAGAATATGAGCGATGGTTTGCATTTTGTTCATTGCACTTCAAAGAAAGTTTAGGTTAAAGAGTAACTGTTGCTCTAATAAATTATCACGACATATATGAAACCAGTAATACCTGAAATTTAGAATAAATGGCCTTTTATGATGAAATATCTCAACACAGTCTCATGGCAGTTCGTGTAAATGTCACGTTATTCTTAATCTATTGATACGAGTTCACGGAGACTTTTTTCTCGTTTTTTACGTGTAAATGTCACGTTATTTTCTCGGGGAAAGGCGGCCAGGAGGCGGCCGAAAAGGACGCTCCATAAACCGGGAGGCGGCCCGCTGGGGACGCGCCACAATAACGGTATGGCGGAGGTTGGGTTTAGGAAAAACCTTACGGGGAAAGGGCGCCTTACACGGCGGGAGACGGCCGCGGGGGATGCGCCACAATAACGGGGTGGCGGAGGTTGGGTTTCTTACGGGGAAAGGGCGCCTTACACGCCGGGAGACGGCCACGGGGGACGGGGGACGCACCACAGTAACACGTGGGACAAAATGTCACACGCGGGGACGCCATCCCCGAGAAACAAAGCGCCACGATCCCCGGGAAACAAAGCACCACACGCGGGACGCGATCCCCGCTCGCCCGGGTGAAAGTCCTGTGTTGTTTGACCTATCCACCACCCCGACCAACCCCCCTACGCGGATTTTCGGCTTTTTATAATACTCCCTACCATTTTCGTGCTGTGGCCACGAAATATGCTTCCCATTGAAATACATTACTTCACATTTTCGTGCTGGCCACCACGTAAAAACCGACAAAAACGTCTCCATGAACACGCATCAATAGATTAAAATAACGTCACATTTACACGAACTGCCATGAGACCAGGCTGAATATCTGCAGTTCAGATTTTAAAGTCAGACTTCGCAAATGGCAGAAAATGCAATATTCCAGGGAAGTAACAGTTTCAAAATCACAGGGACATCTACAAACCCACCATCCAACATATCATACTATAACTTAAAGAAATGAATTACACAATCAGAATTCTTAGCAAAAAAAGCTTTTGCACATTATTGTAAAACTAAAGATTTAGACAGATGTTTTTTTTTTCACAACTGAAGTCTAACAGGTCTAGTTTTCTTCCTGTGCTGCTTTGCTAAAAGAACAGAAATGTTACCATGACAACCCCTGTGGGATGGAGAGAGGATGGGATATTGATATGGGGAAATGGAAGGCTGGTAAAAAAGTAAGGTGGGAAAATGCAGCTCTAAGACGTAACATAAGTCCCACTCCTGAGCACCAGAGGGACACGTGCCGTTTAGTGCGTCACAGCAGAGGAAAGACATGCTGTCTCATTTATTAGTCATCATTATCAAACACTATTCTCTGCTGTGCATTGGTTGAAAAGGCTGCATTATTATTGTGTGCTATTTGTAAATTCACTAAAATATAAAACTGTTTTCTAAACAGTTATCTTGTCAGAGCATCGGCACAAGACTGGATTTATAGGGTTACGTCCGTAGTTATGACTATGCTAATTTAGCTAACTTTAGCTATCAACAATAACAGTGTGTGGTTAGGAAAGACTAGTATTACCGCTATTTGTTATAAATCGACCTGTGATTAGGGATATATGATACAACAGTCAGCTAATGTCATTCAGTTGTACAGCAGGGATACAGTAGTGCACAGAATCCCCATGGTTACCGCACATTGGTTGCCAGGCATATACTCGCGGAGCATTGTCCGCCTGTCTGTTCACATGAGGAGCGCGGTGAGTCACCGCGGATCCACGCGACTACGCAGGCGAAGGGTCGCTTCCCATATGAAAAGCCCTTAACACGTCTGAAAACGCACATGGTAACACTTTATTTGAAGGGGTGTGTATAAGACTGACATGACACCATCATTATTACCTGTCATGAACATGAAGGAGTCATTTTGGGTGTCATTCGGTAAATTATGATTTTAATGCAAAGATAGCATTGTCCGAGATGTCTTTGTCATGACAACTTGACATTAAACTAGACAATACGACCTGTCGATGTCTTTGTAATGACAACTTGACATTAACCTAGACAACATAACCTGTCATAAATATGTCATGACAGGCCCAAGTATCACACTTTAATAAACTATTTAGCTTTATGTCATTAAGAGGTTGTTTTTTACATTGGCTGTCATGATAGCATTATAATTGTGTCATGAATATTTTTCCTTGACCTCAAGTTAAGTGAAACAATTTGGACCAGTCATGAAGTTTGATTTCATTATTAAATGCTTATATGACGGAGTCATGAATAATATCCTTGACCTCAAGTGAAGTGGAACTATTTGGACTTGTCATTAGGATGTCTTAAAAGTTATAAGACCAGTTTTACGACAGTGAATGCAGTAACGAGGTGATTTATTGAGTTTTGGACTTGTTGCTAGCTATAGTTAGCAGCCGTTAGCTCAGTTAGCTGTAATGTTACAGCTGTCCAATTAGCTAGCTAACTCAGCCCTGGTCTGCAAAGAGCTAAACCCGGAAAGAAAACCATCTTGGTAACGTTAGTGCATTTCCTGTCGTAAACTGGCCTCCTCCGTAAGTCTTGGAGGCAGTTTTTAGTCCCGGTCTGGTGACACCGACTCAGCTAAAGCGCTAACATGACGGAATGAATTGAATCCGATTGAATCGCTCTGACACTGCCTGGCGGAAACCCAGCTTAATGAACATTCAGCGCTATTGGCTACTGTAACCGCTAATCAATATCTGCGAAGCGACAAGTCCCTTCCTACTCGTTGCCGTCATTGGTTTGATTGATTAGCTAGGTTTAGGTATTAGGAGTGCGATTGGTTAGGGTAAGACTACTGGTACCCTAACCCTGGGGTTGGCCAATCAGAGGCAGAGTAGGGCGGGACATGTCTTCACCATCAAATTGGCTCGGCATTAGCCATTAACAGAGCTTTTGGTGTCGGTGACCACGGCTAGATGGATGGGACCAAACACAGCGGAGACCAGTTTTTCGACTGAGATTACACTTCTGAGAGGATTTTCTTTCCGGCTTTGGCTCTTAGCAGCCCTGGGCTGAGTCAGCTAATTTAACAGCTGTACAGCTAACTGAATTCACTAGCTAACGGCAGCTAACTACAGTTAGCGGTTACTTTAGTAAGCTGTTGTAGTTTTACTTTATGACATAGTATTAAGAGCGACGATAGCGAGTAGTATGAAAGACCGAAAACCCGCATAAGGAGGTTGGTTGGGGTGTTGGATGGGTCAAACAACACAGGACTTTCACCCAGGAGACTATGGTTCATGTCCTGTTCTTGTCTCGCTTGTCACTGAAACATACATTTTGTAATCCCACCAATCATCTTTTCCTAACCCTAACTGTCCCGTTCTCATGCCGCATGTCAGTTAAACATAGGTCCCGGCCCAGAGCGTCAAAAAGTGACGCCAAGTGTCCTGGCCAAGCGCGTCTAAATATGACGCTAAAGGAGACTTTTTCTGTCAATAACAAACGCCAAAGGCACCTGAACATGTGTCGTCTTTTGACGTGCTGGGAGTGAGAATGCGTTGTCTGGGGACGGTGCTGAAGCGAGAGAGAGAGAGAGAGAGAGAGAGAGAGAGAGAGAGAGACAGAGAGAGAGAGAGAGAGAGAGAGGAGATGTGGTGTTAGCAGACGAGAGAGAGATCGGAGCAGAAGAGAGTTAAAGATTAGCGGTGAAGATATAAAGTGATACACTGATATACAGTAGCTAGAGTCTGAGGTTTGAGCTCCTCCAGACCAGCGGAGGTGTCCTGCCTTGTTACCCTGGCTTCTGAGTAAAGTGACAGGGTTAGCTTTGGAGACTCTAGATAATACTCTTGATTGAGTGATTTTTTTGAAGTGTTAGAAAAAAGGTTAAAGATAAAGTACAAAGGCTGAAGCCAAGTCTTCAGAATGTCAAAAGAAAAATATCTTCAGTAGCCTAATATAAAAGGAATCTTCAGTGGACTAGTATTCTTTTTCAATGTGACTGGTCCAGGAACAGCCTTTACACTGAACTGATCTATTATATGGCAGGAGAGAGACGCAGAGAGACAAGGCAGACAAGTTTATGGAGAGGAGGAAATCGAATTACATAGAGTCATTAACACGCACTCTCTCACACACACACACACACACACACACACACACACACATCCAGGCTTAGCACATGTCAGTTGTAGCTCCCATCCTGCAGGCAGTGATGAAGTACTGTATGTGTGTGTTCATTTGTCTCCCTCCAGCTAGCAAGTAAGCCGTCCAAAACACAACCTGCTGTTTGGACAATACACCCTGATGGCAGGCTGTAAAACAATTGTGTGTGTGTGTGTGTGTGTGTGTGTGTGTGGGGGGGGGGGGGGGGGTGAGTGTATGTGTGTTTCTCTGTCACCGTATTGTTTCTGCAGTTTAAATAACGTAACTCTTCCTGCCCCCTCTGTCTAATGAATATGATCAAATGACAACATGGAATCAAATCAGAAGTCATGAAAAAGAAAAATGTTGTGGTTTCACTAGTTGTATGTTTCTGGTATTGATTAAAGCCTGTGGTGAAAAATAAACAATATTTGGGAGTCCCAATTAATCTTATTGATCCACATAAACACTATTATTTACAGATTATTATTTGTTGATTTGAGTTCAACTTTTCACTCCCAACTCGTAAAATACGGACGCTTGGGCAGTGGCTCTCAGCCTCACATACGAAGCAAAAAGCTCCCTTCAGCGTCTGTATGGGACGCACCAGGCAGAGCAGCAACGCAACCACAGGCTGTAAGATGACGTAGTATTAAGAGTGACAACTGCCGCTTAGGGAGGTTAGTTTGGGTGGTGATTGGGTCAACCAACACAGGACTTTCACCCAGGAGACCGGGATTCGTTTCCTGTTTTTGTTGAGGTGTCACTAAAAATGTACATTTTATAACCCCACCCACAATCTTTTCCTAAACCTAACTGTCCTGTCCTTGTGCCACATGTCAGTCAGTAGGTCCCGACCCAGAGCGTCAAAAAGTGACGTCAAGAGTCCCGACGCTAAAGGAGACTTTTAGAGTGACTAACAAACGCCAAAGGCACATGACCAAGCGTCTGTGTTTTACGTCATGGGTGACTGACAATGTGTGTGCATGATTCATCATAAAGCAGAATGTAGCCGTCAGATCATTACACAGAAAAGGAGTCACCCGGTTGAAACAGCACTCCAGGATCCAGCCAAGTTTCTGCGAAAGGACACCTCAGCTCCCGACATACCGCTGGAAAACCAACGCAGGCACAGAGGCCGCCCAGCTCACTGTCTGACGCCTGCACACTGGCCCAGCAGAGAAGTGGCAGTTGGAGTTCAATTCCTCCACATTGGCCTCGGTGCCCCCTCTGATGTGGAGATGGAGATGGACGCAGAGATGGGCTTGCTAGTCCACATACTCAGGATCATCTAGCCATAGGTCGTAGTTGATAACCATCTTCACCTTTTCCTCTGTTTATTCTGATTTTCACATTCGAAAAAATCGACCAGCCAGGCTAGCAGAGTCAGCAGGAGGTTAGCAGGAGGTAAGCAGAGAGGAGGAGTTGATTTCCCGATTTCTCTGATGAGTGACTCATAGCCCAACCCCTTCTCACTCTGAACTAAAGTACGGATGCTTGGGCAGTTGCTGTCAGCGTCAGATACGACGCAAAAAGCACCCTTAAGCATCTGTATGAAATGTTCCGGGCAGAGCAGCAGCTCCGCGGCGCTGTAAAATGACGTAGTATTAAGGGCGACAATGGTAGCGAGTAATGTTAAAGCCCAAAATTTCAAGTAGTGAGGTCGGCTGGAGTGGTGGATGGGTCAAACAACGTAGGACTTTCACCCAGGAGACCAGGGCTCACTCTGTGTGTCACGTTTCCTAAATCCAACTGTCCCGTTCTTCTTTACCTAAACCCAACTGTCCTGTTCTTCTTTTCCTAAACCCAACTGTCCCGTTCTTGTCCCGCGTCACGGAAACATACGTTTCATAAGCCCACCCATGACCTTTTCCTTAACCTAATTGCCTCAAAAGTGACGCCAATAGTCCCGACCAAGTGCGTTTAGATAAAGCGTGTTTAGATATGACGCTAAAGGAGACTTTTAGCGTCAATAACAACGCCAGAGGCACCTGACCAAGCCTTTGTATTTTACGCGATGGGAGTCAGAATGTGTTGCATAGCCACATCATGCCATCATTGTCCAACTTCAACCACATAAAGCAAAACTAATATTTGTAAAATAGACAAATCAGCATACATTTCTGCAGAGCTGACAGGTAACCAATATTGTGAAACCAGTAAAAGGTGCTGTAGGTAGGATTGCAAAGATCCAGGACTTAGCCAAAAAATTTGAAAATCAACAACTTCTCAGTCCCTCCCCCCTTTCTGCTAAAGCCCAAAACGGTCTCCTAAGCCCCTCCCCCCACAAGGGAGCATGCGTGTGCATGAGCAGTGATTGACACGCAGTTAGACACACCCCCTGGCCCTGATTGGTGCATCTGAACAGAGAGCGGTGGAGTTTTGAAAATCGCACTAGAGGCTGTAGGTGGTGCCAGAGGAGCCGGATTTTTTGTTAAATGACCTGCTTCATGTAGTTCTACTGGAACATAGGGTCAGTTTCAGCAAATATGACAGAAAGTTAGTTTTATAAGTTCTACCTACTGTACCTTTAAATAAGAGTCTGTTAAGAGTCGCTTTGGTGGCATACGTGATTTCAACAATTACAGCTTCATTAGACAGTGACGTTACGTTGCTTCATCATTTCCTGCTCTCCACACTGTATTCAACTTGCTCTTCTTAACTGACAGAATGTCGATGTTTAGCCAAGTCTGAAAGAAGGCCAAAGCCCATGCTGTTTGCTTTAAGTGGTATGGCTTGATGAGCATTGTTGCAGGGAGTTTGAGACCTAAGATTTACGACTGCTTCTCTGTAAATGTTGTGCACATGACAATAAAGACCTTAAAAACTTGAAACTTGACAATGTTCCCGCAGTTCTGTGCAGGTTGTTAAATAAGACTTTGCATTAAAACAGGAATTAGTTAATTCATTGTCTTTAACTGCTGTTGTTGATAAGAATTGTAAGACACATATTTAGTTGTCTCATTTTACCTAATTAAAAAGAACTTGTCATAACAAACAAAACCCCTAGCAAGAATTCAGCAGTGCAAACCAGTTTTCATTTCTGATTTATGGAATCTTGTCAGTCTCTTTCTCTGTTTGCCTCTCAGTCTCGCCCTCCTTGTTTGTGTTTCTGTCCCTTCATTTCTCTGGTAATAAATGGAGTGTTTTTTTGCTGGTACCCCTGTCGCTGTTATCTCTCCACTTCATCCACCACTTACTGGTGCCTCAATCACTCATTCCTCTCCCTCTCTTCCTTGTGTTTCTGTCTGTCCAGTCCTCCTCCTCTTTATTTCATTCTCATCCACCTCCCGCCATCATCCATCTCTCTCTTTTGCTTCCCTGGTCAGTTCAAAGCTTGCCTGCCATTCTCATTCCTTTTTCCATATTTATTTCCATTTCTTTTTCTTGTTGTTGACTACTTTTCCTGTGGACAAAAGAATACAATTCTCTTCTATTTGTTCTCTTCTCTCTTTTCTTCCTTGTTTGTCTTCTCTCCCCTGTTCCTCTCATCGTGTTTCTGTTCATATGAATGTCTGCTCAGAGTCTGGAACAGATAGCATCTCTATTGAAGCTCCAACCACACTGACCCTCTCACCCTGTTCCCTTTTATTCTCTCCTCTAATGGTGTTTTTTGTGTTTTCTTTGGCTTATGTTCTGTCTCCTGTACCTCCTTCCCGTCTGACTTCCACACCCTGTCACTATAAAACTGTCACGATGCTCATAAGGTGGCAGGCAGGGCCTCACTGATCGCTCTCGAAAACACGCTCAGGTGGCTGGTTAAATGGGTAGGCTCCATCAAGCATCAGGCCACCCAGAAAAGTTCTACTTGGCACTGAAATGTTTCTTTAGACCATGACAGTACAAAAGGTTGCACGTAGCATAGTCTATATCCTTGACGTTCCACTTCTGGAATTGCTCTGGTGCTACAGGAAATTCTGCCGGATGTATGAATATTCGCCGAAATCCTTTTCCTTTGTGTTGGAATTTTAAACTCCGGTGGATTTATGACGACTAGGGTTGACTGCTCTTCAGATCTCTGCAGGGTAACTCCAGACAGCTAGCTATAATATCTGTCAAATCTGAGTTTCCTCTCGCACGACTATTTTGCAGCGGCTCCGTGCGGAGTTTATCGCCGCCAATGACGATTGTGATTGGTTTAAATAAATGCCATTAAACCAGAGCACGTTTTTGCTCCCATCCCGTAATGCAATGTGGAGTGGCCAGACCCTCCTCCGCTCTGTAGAGTGTGGATCGTCTGGCAAAGCGAAACTACACGTAGCATAACAACAGCTTATTGAAAGAGCTACAGAACATTCGCCAAAAAAGGTGAATAATATCACAAAGGTGTTATAAGGTTTCAATGCACCAAATAAGGTCAAATGTAGTTACAGTGATTTTCTAGAATATTAGATGTTGTGCAATGGCCTCTGTGAACACTCAATTCTAATTGGCTGCAGTGTGTCCATTAAAATGTGTTACCAATTAGTGCCAGTAAAACTGTGTATTCACCGTTCAGAATGAATGCGCTTCCATTTACAATTTATCGCAACACGTTAACAAGCTTATGTCTTATTTACAACGCTGAGTGTCATCCTCTGAACACCACAGGATGCCCCTGGACTTACTGATACTGATACTTTTTCACACAGCGATCATCTCACATACCATTCGCTTCAACTCACAATTTCAGGCTTTGGCCGACAGTACACATGGCCTATCATTTGTTTAACCCTCCTGATGTCCTTAGGTCAAATTTGACCCATTTTCAAAAAGTTTTTGACAGAAATTTGTTATTTTTTTCAACCAAATTGTCAAAATAAATAATGTGGATGGTTCCAAACAACCGTTCCACCAACCAACTCTTCACAAGTAAAATAAATAATTAGTTCACTACTTTCATTGAATTTGGGTGTTTTATTCGATTTTAAGGCATTTGAAAAAAATATTGATAAAAGAATGTTGAAAAAAAGTGACAAAAATGTCGGGAAACGCTTCAAAAACATGGGGGAAAAAACTACAAAAACGTCAAAAGCGCAGAACAAATCGACAAAAACATCGGAAAAACGACAAAAGTCGACCAAAACGTTTGCATGGTCGTTGGGAAGACAACACCAGGGTTAAAATCTTGTTAAACATACTACTGACAACCATATGCAATGGTATCGACTTTGAATCTTGCTAGCATAACGTTAGCTTTCCGGCTTATAGCTGAGTCAAAGGGTTCTAAGAGCTGAGTGGACTAGAAATATCTCCCATTGCCAGTTTGTATATAAGGTTTGACTTTTGCTGGTGCAGCGGACAACGTTTCCATAGCATAAGAACCTTATGGGATGGCAATGATTGTTCCAGGTATTGGTCAAACCGTCAGGGGTTACTGTGGTGAAATTTCCAGAAACACCATGTTGTGGTAAGATGAGGCAAAGGGAAAACTTAGACAACATCAGGTCATTCATTTTTTTCATTCATTCAAGGGAAAGGAATGTTCAGCCGGCCTCTAATAACCAAACCTGTTAATGAATGAATATATGTTTGTGTCTCTACATATTTAGGGAGTCTAGGCAGCTGCATGATAAGGGAATGTTTTGTTCCAGTACTGTCTCCTTTTGGAAGGTCAGTGGAAAGGTAAGGGGGCCTGAGACACTTTAGCATACATCCCAGAGAGAGATAGACTTAACTAGGTTTTAGGTGAGCGTCTTTTGTTTTGGCGCCATGAATATCTTGGCCTAACAAACTTGACAACTTGAGCAAGAGATATATGCATCTGGGGGAGACACAACAACCTCAGAGTTGGGCACAGCACTACACGATAACACATCGTGGTTAAACTGTACTGTCTGCCTTTAATTCTCTTTGATCAAGTTCAATAAATGCTTCTGTATAAAGCGTGATTTACGGTTCTGCGGAGGCTCCATGCAGAGGTTTAGTTCATACTTGGTGTGTGGGTTGATCTCTTTAAGAGAATAGCAGCACCAGCATGCGTGTGTGCGTGGGGTAGTGTGGGGTAGAGCGAGTGAGAGGGTGACAGTGATTAGCCTCGGAGCGTGAATTGACTCTAGAGACATTAGTCATTAGTCTCCCCTGAGCTTTCTGACCACAGTGGGAAATCTGTAGCAGGAAAAGTTAACCTTCTCCTTGATTCCATGTTGTTTATGGAGAAGGACAACCCGGAAATGAGTAGAGGGAAATGCAACGCTATAAAGCCACGACCGAGCGGCGTGCGTCGCCACGGCCGAGTGGCGTGCGTCGCCGCGATGTATAGTTACATTTTTCGACAGGCTACAGCGTAGAGTCCAGCGTAGGGTCGGTTTCTCCCTGTACCTACATACGTACCCACAGCGTCGATTTAATGCAGAACCATAAATCATGCTTCAGTCATCAAAGTCTCCCGAACCTTCATGCATCCACAAGTCAAGCTATTCCTGAGTTTTTCTATAACAGTTACCAGGGAAATGACATTATGGCTTTTGAAAAAACTTTATATTTTGATTGCAAAACGCCTGAAGATATAAATCAATGGTCTTAATTTTGTTTTCTTCGGCAAGTGGCCATGGTATATATTAGGTGTCCCTAATAATCAGGAATTAATGGACTCCGCAGAGGCAAGCATCCTCCGCCCCGCATTGTCCATTAATTCCTGCTAACCACTCTTAGCACTGTGGTTAGCACTGTCGTTTAACAGCATAACTACCATACCTCTACCGAAAACCTAATCTTCAAATAGAAATGGGGCATTTCTGACCTTTTTTTGGTGACCTTTGGTGCGCCCTCGCTTGCTGGATATATATCTCATACAGTATTGTATTTCGAATAGGAGGGATTGTCCCAATTAAGTTTAGGGTAGACCAAGCCGACACAATTCTGCAGACCCTGCAGAGCTCTCTACACAATTTGATGTCAAATCATCATCAAGTTCAACCTTTGACCTGGTTACTTGTAGTTGCTTGCTAATACTGTCATTGATCAATGAACTGAAGCTTATTTTGTTATTTTGTTCACCTCAATAAATAATAAATGTACATGGACAAGTTTTGTAGTGTGATGAGAGATACTAAACTGTAGTCTTGTCGTCCTCTCTCTTTCGTCCTCACTTCGCTCCATCCTCTCTCTTCATCTTTCCATGGTGTATTAGTCTGTCAGTGGAAGCAGAAAAGAACAGAGCAATAAGAAAGAGCAAAGAGCAGGAGAATACTCAGTCAATGAAGACACTGAGGCATCTGAAAGTGTCGCCTCCATTTCCTGCCCGCAAACACACACATCATTTAGACATACCTGTCCCTGCCCTATTCTGACTTCCCACAAAAGAGACCATTCAACTGTTAACACAGCTCTTAAGACACACACACACTTCTCCTTTTGTGGTAGGTCAGCAAAACAGGTGTTGACCTGATGTTTGTCTTACACACAAAACACGCACAGTGGTGAGGGAAATATTGCTGGCATATGACAGAGGGAGCTAATATTTGTCTCCCAAGAGAGAGAGAGAGATTTGTGTTTAATCTCTCTCTCTCTTTTCTTGCCCTCCTCCTCCACCTTTTCTCTCTCCTTCACTCTGACTCCTTGTCTCGTCTCTCCCACATCCTCTCGTTGTTTCCTCATCCTCCCTGTCACTCCCTCTTTTCTTCCATCTTCTAATCTGCTCCTCCTCCCTCCCCTCCTGAAATGTTGTGGAGATGTAGTTGGTTTAGTAAAGCACACAGTGCTACCCAAACACTTAAAGCTGCATTTATTGTTATTTTTAGCCACTTGGAGGCGGCAGGACAAGTTGATGACAACTTTGGCAAACAGTCGATCCATCGATTAGCATTCTGTCGATGTTATATCTTTATATAAAGCAATAAAACAGAGCTCTTGGTTGTGGCCCCCAAGGCGCTGCTCCAGAAGGTTGGAGATCTCATCGTGGATGTTGATGGGTGCGCCATCTGCCCATCCTCTGAGGGCCGCAACCTTAAACCTGGATTCCACCCTCTCTTTCAATACTCACATCAAATCCATCACCAAATCAGCCTTTTTTCATCTCAAAAACATCTCCAGACTCCGGCCATCACTCTCTGACTCCGTGGCAGAAACCCTCATTAATGCTTTCATAACCTCCCGTTTGGACTAGTGCAATGGAGTCCTGTCTGGGGTCCCCAGCAAAACCCTAGACAGGCTCAATATGTCCAAAACTCTGCCGCCAGGGTCCTCACCCACACCAATACCTGGCAGCATATCACCCCAACCCTCATCCACCTTCACTGGCTCCCAATTAAGTCCTGCATCATATAAAAAATCATCCTTCTCTCCTACAAATCCCTCCATGCCCTGGCCCTGCCTCTGACCTCTTCCATCCATACACCCCACCCCGAAACCGGCGGTCCTCAGACGCTGGCCTGCTCTCCATTCCCCACACCAGACTCTGTACCTTCGGGGACAGAGCCTTTAGTGTTGCAGCCCCATCCTTCTGGAACAACCTCCCTGCAGATATCTGAAATGCTACATCCATAGAATTTTTTTAAAAAACTCCTGAAACACCACCTGTTCACCACAGCCTACAACCTTCTTTAGCTTAGCCACAGTGAGAGAGT